>NC_064646.1:430824979-431128009 GCF_023864345.2 Schistocerca serialis cubense
GTCGGCTGACGACAAACAAACTCTGCTGCGATGAACACACAACTGACTAGCAAGTACACAATTCGGTGGCGAGTATACAACTGAGCGGCGAATACAGAACTGTCCTAGCGCTCGCGACTCCAGCGCTTAAGAAACCAGAAGCCAGCGGTGGCGCGCGCAGACTTGCGGCGATTTCCTGTCTCGCTGGCGCTGCTTATGCGGACGGCGTCCGGACGTTGATGCTGCCAACCTTTTGGCAGCGGGCTCGGGTGGCATTACTGGCTAGGATATAACACTATTCAATACCTTCTCATTAGTTATGTGATCTACCCATCTAATCTTTAGCATTCTTCTGTAGCACCACATTTCGAAAGCTTCTATTCTCTTCTTGTCCAAACTATTTATCGTCCATGTTTCACTTCCATACATGGCTATACTCCATACAAATACTTTCAGAAACAACTTCCTGACACTTAAGTCTATACTCGATGTTACCAAATTTTTCTTCTTCAGAAACACTTTTCTTGCTATTGCCAGTCTACATTTTATATCCACTCTACTTCGACCATCATCAGTTATTTTGCTCCCCAAATAGCAAAACTCCTTTACTACTTTAAGTGTCTCATTTCCTAATCTAATTCCCTCACCCTCACCCGCCTTAATTCGACTACATTCCATTATCCTCATTCTGCTTTTGTTGATGTTCATCTTATTCCCTCCTTTCAAGACACTGTCCATTCTGTTCAACTGCTCTTCCAAGTCCTTTGCTGTCTCTGGCAGAATTACAATGTCATCGGCGAACCTCAAAATTTTTATTTCTTCACCATGGATTTTAATACCTATTCCGAACTTTTCTTTTGTTTCCTTTACTGCTTGCTCACTATAAAGATTTAATAGCATCGGGGAGAGGCTACAACCCTGTCTCACTCCCCTCCCAACTACTGCTTCTCATCCATGCCCCTCAACTCTTGTAACTGTCATCTGCTTTCTGTACAAATTGTAAATAGCCTTTCACTCCCTGTATTTTACCGCTGCCACCTTCAGAATTTGAAAAAGAGTATTCCAGTGAATATTGTCAAAAGCTAAAACAGCCTCAGAGTAGATATAAAGTTTGTGCAGAACAAAGCAAGGCAAAATCTGGGAAAGTGATCAGAAAAGATAAACTATTACAGGGAAGAATGAGACGTAGAACTTTATTTTCCAGAATGCTTCAAAACTTTTCATTCTAAGACACAATACCTGACTAATTTTCAACAAACCATTTCCAAACAGTTCCTTTTCATAGAAAAAAGGCCCCTCTTTTACACTAAATAAACAAGCTTAAGTTCTGTGTAGTAGAACCTGCTACACAAAATTCAGGAAGTTAGAAAAACACAAAGTATCAACCAGTTGAACAACACACTAGCTTAGTGATTTATCCATCTTGAGCAATTGTAGTTGTATATATTGAAATAATCAGCAACCAGTTGCATAAATAAATTTAATTTCTTAACTTCAGAAAGTTGTAACTATCACACTGTGTGTGAGTGTCAACAGAAAGATTCGTATATAATATTGCTATGGCCATGGGGTTCACAGTACCTCTACAAAAATGGTATAAAGAAGCCAATGTGATGGTCACAACCTTCCAAAGAAGGTCACTTAGTTCCTAAAACAGCTTAAGAAATCAAATTTCTTTTATGCCATGATTGCTGATTATTTTGATTAACACACTAACAGCCCAGTCCTCAAATGTAAATTTTATTTCAGATTTCCAAGCTGGAGGACAGTGGCATCCAATTCATAGCAGAAACGCATTGTAGTCACCGATGTATCAGGATGACCAAATGTAGTGGGGAAAAGGTAGAAGGCACCATATTATTGTTTCCAACTACAGTGTCATGTTCCCCAGGGTCTGCGTCACCAGGTCCCACATTGCTGAGGACACCACTTCGCTGTCTGCGAAACAGCTTGGCACAGAATGGCTGCCTCAGCGACCTGTGCACACACTGCTGTGTGTCGACCTTGTGCGCCAGCGGAGTTGAGGTGTCATCAGGATGCTGGTAGTCGACTCAGCGGTCTGCATCCCAGCCGACTCAGCGCTGCTCGGTGTAAGCCAGAGGCGGCCAGCTGCATGCTTCTCGCCATTCTCGCCAGCACGCCTGAGATCGCGGCAAAAACAAGCACCCACAATCCAGCATACGAATCTGTGGCTTTCACCTCGGGATGCCTCCAACGTGTGTTGGAAGCCAGGACGACTGCCCGCGGTAGTGAGCCGTGGAGTGGCACCTGCTTGCTGGCTACAGACCCCGTATTGGCCTCAGAGGGTCAAACCAGTGACCCACCGCGAGCTGAAACGCTGGCGTCCCATCTGCTGCTGTGTGTAGCTGGTGGTGTGACACACCCCACAGACCAGGAGAGCTACCACACTAGAATGAATCTCATTAGAAACCCACACCTATTTATAGGCTGCTGTGCACCTCTGTTTTGCCATACGCGACGCTTCGCATCACATACTCATAACACGCTAGTTTGGCCAGTGGGCCCCTTCTGCCTGTGATTTGCGACATGCAAAACTGCTATGTATACTATTTCAGCAATTTTATGGCCCTGTAGCCTCTATTCTTCTTCGCAACTGTTGGTATGCGTAATTCACTGCAATCCGGCCCGCACCTGACTGTAACTTGTGCTCAGAATATTGCACAAAACTAACTTTTACTATCCTAAACTGTGGTGCCACTACAGCATTAAAAATACATGTGTTGTGCAGTAGTTCAGGTCTCAGTGAACCATGTTAAGAAGTTCATCCTTATTCTGAGTAAAATGCTACCATAGATACACAGAAATATATGCCAATACTTACAACAGTTTCTTCTTTAGTGTTGTTCTGTTCAGTTTCTTCTGATGGTCTCCCGCATATGTCAGCTGGTATCTGCATGTAAGAAACAAAGTGAGTCCACACAGGTATCTAAATGGCCAATTATAAGGTCTGTGATCAAATTATAATGGTCTGGTACTACAGTGTAAACAGAATTTCTATTCATTTTGAAAGTAATGGTAGGTAGTCATGTGACAACTCATTCTCCTCAACACTAAATTCCATCTCCAGCTCACATATTTAAAAAAAGTCTGTTACATTGGGTGACAAACACAGCAATGATTGTATAGCATCTTCAATTTCAGTTACATGAATAAAGTGTTGCCTACATACAGGAAATTTTCACAAAAATATATAACTGACATTACATACACTTATAAAAGAGATTAGATTAGATTAGATTAGATTAGTACTTGTTCCATAGAGCATGAATACAACACTTAGAATGATGTGGAACGTGTCAAGTTAATAAAAGGTGTCTATACAAGGTAATACATTACACAAAATATTACATGACACTTAATATTTTTAAATTTTTTTTATTGGGGATTGGGGATATTATCCACATACTATATCCAAAAATTCAGCTAATGAGTAGAAGGAGTTGCCATTAAAAATTTTTTTTAATTTCTTTTTAAATGCTATATGGTTATCTGTCAGACTTTTGATGCTATTAGGTAAATGACCAAAGACTTTCGTGGCAGCATAATTTACCCCCTTCTGAGCCAAAGTTAGATTTAACCTTGAGTAGTGAAGGTCATCCTTTCTCCTAGCATTGTAGCCATGTACACTGCTATTACTTTTGAATTCGTTCGGATTGTTAATAACAAATTTTATAAGTGAATATATATATTGTGAGTCTACAGTGAAGATTTCTAGCTCTTTAAATAAGTGTCTGCAGGATGATTACACCCTTTTGTGCAATGAATACTCTTTTACTCAATGACGAGTTACCCCAGAATACAATGCCATACGAAAGAACAGAATGAAAATAGGCGTGGTAAGCTAATTTACTGAGATGTATATCGCCGCAATGACCCTAATAGCATAAGTAGCTGAACTTAAACGTTTCAGAAGATCTTCAGTGTGTTTTTTCCAGTTCAACCTTTCATCAATGCATACAACTAAAAATTTTGAATATTAAACCTTAGCTGCCGATTTCTGATCGAAGTCTATATTTATTAATGGTGTTATTCCATTTACTGTGTGGAACTGTATGTACTGTGTTTTGTTAAAAGTTTAATGAGAGCCCATTTGCAGAGAACCACTTTATGGTTTTCTGAAAAACACTGTTTGCAATTTCACCAGTTAATTCTTGTCTGTTGGGTGTGATAGCTATACTTGTATCATTGGCAAAAAGTACCAGCTTTGCATCTTCGTGAATATAGAATGGTAAGTCATTAATATATATTAAGAACAGCAGAGGACACAAGACCGGACCCTGCGGCACCCCATTATTGACTGTTCCACAGTCTGAGATATCACCAGTTTTTTGCATATTATGTGAACTGCTTATTTCAAATTTCTGCCCTCTTCCAGTTAGGTATGATTTAAACCATTTGAGCGCTGTGCCATTCATACCACAGTACATGAGGTTATCTAGACGTATTCCATGATTTACACAATCAAAAGCCTTAGAGAGATCACAAAAAATCCCAACGGGTGGCTTCCAGTTACTCAAGGCATTTAATATTTCATCAGTGAAAGTATATACAGCATTTTCCGTTGAAAACCCTTTCTGGAAACCAAACTGACATTTTGTTAAAACTTTTTTTTACAAAGGTGTGAAGCTACTCTACCAGACATTACTTTTTCAAGAATTTTGGATAAGGCAGTCAGAAGAGAGATTGGGCAGTAGTTGTTGACAACAGACATATCCCCTTTTTTATGCAGTGGTTTAACAATGGCATACTTCAATCTATTTGGGAAAATAGCCTGCTTCAGAGAGCTATTACATATGTGGCTATGAATCCCACTTATCCCTTGGGAACAAGCTTTTCTTATCCTGCTGGAAATGCCATCAATTCCATGTGAGCTTTTAGTCTTGAGAGAGTTTATTATCTTCCTAATTTCAGAAGGAGAGGTGGGTGGAATTTCAATTGTATCAGATGGTGTGGGTAAGGCCTCTTCCATTAACTGCCTTGCTTCTTCTAACGAACATTTAGATCCTATTTTCTCAACAACATTTAAGAAATGATTACTCAAAATGTTTTCAACTTCCAGCTTGTTGTTTGTCAAGTTTCCATTCGCTTCGATGGTAATACCGTCATCCTGTACTCTCATTTGCCCCGTCTCCCTTGTAATAATATTCCAAATTGTTATGATTTTGTTATTAGAGGTATTAATCTCAGACATGATGCACATGCTTCTGGACTTTATAATAACCTTTCTTAATGTAAAACAGTAGTTTTTATAATATTTGGCTGTTTCTGGGTCATTACTCTTTCTTGTCGTTAGATACAGTTCCCATTTGTGGCTACAAGATATTTTTATTCCTGTAGTAAGCCAAGGTTTTTTGCATGGTTTCTTATAATTAGATTTAACTACTTTCTTGGGGAAACAGTTTTCAAATTCTCTTACAAGTGTATCATGAAATAAAGTTATATTTTAAATTAGCATTGGGTCCCTTGTACACCTCATCCCAGTCTAACTGCTGACAATTTCCACTGAAATTTCTAATTGTTGAGTCATTAACTGAACACACAGTTTTGGAGGGTATTTCTGAATTATTGAATGGAGCTATGTCATATACTGTAACTAGCTGAGCACCATGATCAGAAAGGCCATTCTCAACAGGATGAGAATTTATGTTTTTAAACTTATCTTCGTCTATAAAAGTCTTATCTATCAATGTGCTGCTGTCCTTTACTACCCGAGTAAGAAAATTAAAGACAGATGTCAAATTGAAAGAACCGAGCAAGACTTCCAGGGCATTCTTCCTATTGTACTCTTTCAGTGAACCAACATTGAAGTCCCCACAAATAATAATTTGTTTTCCCCTATCTGACAGATAGCACAACATGGCATCCAAGTTTTCCAGGAATAAATTAAAGTTTCCTGAAGGGGACCTATATACTGTTACAGTTATAACTGCCCTCCTCCAGTTTAAGTTGACAGCCACATGCTTCTATATGTTGCTCTAGGCAAAACTTTTTTGTATCTAAGCTTTTTACACAGTGATAACTTTTGACATATGGGCTGATAAAATAAAGTTTTCATTCTGCAGTGGTACAGAAATTGTAATGAAACTAACTGACATATTATAACTGTTAGATGACTCAAACTCAGACCATTACTTGGTGAAAGCAATTATCTTACCAACTGTGTATACCAATGAGGAAAAACTAAGTCATTGTCATTGTCACAAACTTGCAAGAACATTTGTAGTTGAGATATATTTCTTCAGGGTGTATACGTGGACAAGGAAAAAAATTCCCGGATTTCCTGGTTAAAAATACACTTTCTCCCGGGCGAAAACATACTTTTTTCCCTGTTAACTGACAGTATATTTTCTCTCGGAACTATATAACTTATCAGTCCTTTGAATGATTATGGTTTTATACATGGGCCTAGAAATTCCCTGCGCTTTAGAAAACTAAACACGGATAAAAAAACCTGTTTCGGAAAGATCTTTGATGTGTATCAACATGTACGCTGCGTATTTTCGAATTACGAAAGTATAAATTCGAATTCCACCAAACACCACATGTTAGTTTCCGAAGCATTGATATCGACATTGCGATGTGCTTTTGTAAGCCAGTCGTAGCTCATGTCACGTGATCTCGCCAGCCGATGACAGCGGGTATTCAGAGCTTAGGACACGTGATGTAGTCAGCCAATAGCAACATCACTGTTAAGTAGCACAAACACACAAACAGAAAAAGTTAATAGTTTAAATTAATATAAATAATGTTGCTACATGAAACGAAAAGCTTTCACATATAATATTGGTCTATAAGATTAATACACTGAAAGAGAAGCAACGCTTTCACATATAATGTTGGACTTTTATGCGCATATTACAATTTACGATATGTTACACAAATGTGCCACTAAAATTTTTAATAACAACATAAATGTCTGATCTTCTGGGCTTGAAATTCATCTAAACGGCTCGTCATTAAAGAGCTGATTCTTAAATTAGAGTCAAACACTCTGTGATTTAAGAAATTCATCGTTCATTCTCGCACATAGTTCAACTTGCGTAAAAGGAAATTTGCTTTGATGGTAACGCTTTTCAAACTACCATTCGGAATATTTTCCCATGACCTGTTAGAAATAGGTTTGCTTCTGCAGTTACCAGAGAGCACCAGATGACAGGCGTCACCGTGCTTGCACAGCTACGATGCCATACGAAGCCCATATGTTCGTACATGTAAAACATTGAAAGATCTTACATTATGTCATAAAAGAAACAAGACATCAGGGGATACTCCATCGGAATTTCATGACCCATACTAAAATGTGCACATTTAAAGTGCACATTCGTATATCCAGATTCCCAGTGAAGTAGGCCACGACCTGATATTAAGCTTATCAATGCGGTTTTCGGGATGTCAATTTTCTTGGAGTACCAATACTGTGTTATCTCATGTTTGGTTGTTTATTATGGCATAATGCCATACGTGCTAGAAGTTGAAAACGTGCACTTGAAATTCAGGGAACAGTGTGTGGAATTTAACACTTTGTTTCAAATATATTTTGTGCCTCAGCGGAAAAGATTAATAAAGGAAAATTTCTTTAGCAAACTGACAAAAATAACTTCATTGTTCTGCAAGGCAATTAATGCTTGACTGTCAGGAAGGCGGAAATAAAATAAAATCTGCAACTAACAACACATTTTAGCCTTCCATAATTATGTGAATGTATTTTAATTCACTTGATAGCTCCCGGCTACAGATATCTGTTTTGTTTTCATTTGACGTGACAGCAGTAAACAAAGATGAAACAGCAAAATCACTAAATGTAAACACAGGTCACATGGAGACTACCCACTTCCCCACTATAACTCAGACTGCTCTACGCATCATCAGCCCCGGGTATACGGTATTTCCGAACCGGGGTAACACCCCACCATTCCCTCGAGCACTTGAGATAGGACATCAAAATTTTAGAAATAAGAAAAAAAAAGAATTTTCAAAAATATATTCATTTTGTAGTGCACAGTTTTCTGAATAGTCTGATGCATAAAACATATGTGTTCGAGGAAATGTAAAACATGTTATTTGGTCGTAAGTGCGCAAAAGTGCAGTGCCTCGCCTCCTCACACAGCATTCTTCTATCGTATGTCACCGTATTTCACTATGTGGAAATGAAACGTGTATATTATCTAATGGAAGCCATCAAATCGTATTCAGGACAATGGAAATTAAATGTCCTCTGGTGCCTCTGCTGCTTACAGAAAGCCGGTTTGACATCTTGTCCCTATTTTTCATTAAAAAAAAAAAAAAAAAGAACTCTTCAGAAAATATGCACTCTTTATTCCCTATCAGCTAACAACTTGCTGCTTTGTGTGACATAAAATTAAATATAGGATACACAGACCCAGTAAAGACATGAGACAAACAAGACAATACACATTTATTCAATCCTTAGCTCCTAGAATTTTTTCTCTCTAATCCTGCTACAGCTCTACATGATGTACTTTCCTTTCTGCGAAAGTTTGTCAAATGTTTTTCTACATGAAAATTCGAAACGGCACTGCCTAATACTGAAAAAGCTGTTAATACAAGTAGGGCCCAAGGCTGGTGTGGTTTCCCGATCTGATTGTGTCTAATTTGTCACTGTCTGCTAGATAAAACAAACTAAGCCTTTCTAATACTGCAACAATTGTAACACACACTAAATAAACGAGATTGTTTTGGCGCAAACAGTCTCTCATGGTTCATGGTGTGGGTTCCTGTTGTCATGTCCTAGTTCATGAACCATGGGCAACGTATGAGTGGCCAAGTAAGTGGTCCTGATAGTCAGGATATCAGTTACTTTGGAATAAGGCTGGGCATCTCGGACATATTCTGAGTGGTGGTCACCTTTGTGCTCAGACGGCAAAGACTACCAAATCCACCAGTTAGTCCCTCAACCGTTAGGGTAAAATCCAATGGGACCTGGGGCAAGTAAGGCTAGCAACCTGCTTCCCTGGTACTTCAAATATGACGCTGGCAACAATCACAGCAAAATGCCTCGGACCTTTGGAGGTGATGGAGGCCCACCTCTAAATGACAAACCAGGGACTCCTAAGATACGACTTGGCAAATGAATGGTAACGAGATGGGTAGCTATTAATATCAATGGGGGCTACTTTGGGAAGAAGGTAGAATTAGCAGAGGCTGCAAGTAAGATGGGGTTGGACGTTTTAGCTGTTAGTGACATTCGGGTAAGGAGTGAGAAAGAAGAGGAAGTGGGAGAATACAAGGTTTACCTGTCAGGAGTCAAAGCAGGAATAGCAGAATGGGGTGTAGGGCTTTACATCAGGGAAGTAATGGAACCCAGCGTAGTTGCAATAAGGTACGTGAACGAACGACTGATGTGGATAGATTTGACAGTGTCTAGCAAGAAAATTAGGATTGTGTCAGTATATTCGCATTGTGGAGGGACAGATCAAGATAAGATGGATAGTTTTTATGACGCACTCAGTGACATAGTTTTTAGAGTAAAGGACAATGACAGTGTTCTGCTCATGGGTGATTTTAATGCCAGGATTGGAAATCGAACAGAAGGGTATGAAAAGGTTATGGGCAAATTTCGAGAGGATATGGAGACCAACAGGAACGGGAAAGAACTCTTAGATTTCTGTGCCAGTATGGGCTTCGTAATCACAAACTCCTTTTTTAAACATAAGAACATTCACTGGTATACTTGGGAAGGCAGAGGAGCCAAATCAGTCATTGACTGTATAATAACAGATCAGGAATTCAGGAAGGCTGTGAGGGACACACGTGTATTCAGGGGATTCTTTGATGACACTGATCACTATTTAATCTGCAGTGAAATTGGTATTGTGAGGCCGAAAGTGCAGCAGGTCAGGTCCATATGTAGAAGGATAAGAGTGGAGGAACTTCAGGATAAGGAAATCAGGCACAAGTACATAACAGTGATCTCAGAAAGGTACCAGTTAGTTGAATGTAGTCAATTACAGTCATTGGGAAAAGAATGGACAAGGTACAGGGACACAGTACTAGAAGTGGCTAAAGAATGTTTTGGAACAGTAGTGTGTAAAGGTAGGATGAAGCAAACAGCTTGGTGGAATGACACAGTCAAGGCAGCCTGTAAAAGGAAAAAGAAGGCTCATCAAAAATGGCTACATACTAGAACTCAGGGAGACAGAGATAGTTATGTTGAAGAAAGAAACAAAGCCAAACAGATAATTGCAGCATCCAAGAAGAAATCTTGGGAAGACATTGGAAACAGGTTGGAGACTTTGGGTCAAGCTGCTGGAAAACCATTCTGGAGTGTAATTAGCAGTCTTCGAAAGGGAGGTAAGAAGGATATGACAAGTATTTTGGACAGTCAGGAAAACTGCTGGTGAATCCTGTTGATGCCTTGGGCAGATGGAGGGAATATTTTGAAGAGTTGCTCAATGTCGGTGAAAATACGATCAGTAATGTTTCAGATTTCGATGTACAATGGGATAGGAATGATGGAAATAGGATCACATTTGAGGAAGTGAAGGAAATGGTCAATATATTGCAGTGCAATAAAGCGGCTGGGGTGGATGAAATTAAGTCAGAACTCATCAAATACAGTGGAATGTCAGGTCTTAAATGGCTACACAGAATAATTGAAATGGCGTGGGAGTCGGGACAGGTTCCATCAGACTGGACAAAAGCAGTAATCATACCAATCTTTAAAGATGGAAACAGAAAAGATTGTAACAACTACAGAGGTATCTCTTTAATCAGGTATTGTTGAAAGGAAAGTGTGAGTATTAGTTGAGAACAAATTGGATGAAAATCAGTGTGGGTTTAGGCCTCTTAGAGGTTGTCAGGACCAGATATTTAGCTTACGGCAAATAATGGAGAAATGTTACAAGTGGAACAGGGAATTGTATCTATGCTTTATAGATCTAGAAAAAGCATATGACCGGATTCCTAGGAGGAAGTTATTGTCTGTTCTACGAGATTATGGAGTAGGAGGCAAAGTTTTGCAAGCAATTAAAGGTCTTTACATAGATAGTCAGGCAGCAGTTAGAGTTGACGGTAAATTGAGTTCATGGTTCAGAGTAGTTTCAGGGGTAAGACAAGGCTGCAACCTGTCTCCACTGTTCTTCATATTATTTATGGAACATATGTTGAAAACAATAAACTGGCTGGGTGAGATTAAGATATGTGAACACAAAATAAGCAGTCTCGCATATGCAGATGACTTAGTGTGATGGGAGATTCGATTGAAAGTTTGCAAAGTAATATTTCAGAGCTAGATCAGAAATGTAAGGACTATGGTATGAAGATTAGCATCTCCAAAACAAAAGTAATGTCAGTGGGAAAGAGATATGAACGGATTGAGTGCCAAATAGGAGGAACAAAGTTAGAACAGGTAGATGGTTTCAAGTACTTAGGATACATATTCTCACAGGATGGCAACATAGTGAAAGAACTGGAAGCAAGGTGTAGCAAAGCTAGTGCAATGAGCGCTCAGCTACGATCTACTCTCTTCTGCAAGAAGGAAGTCAGTACCAAGACTAAGTTATCTTTGCATCGTTCAGTCTTTTGACCAACTTTGTTGTATGGGAGCGAAAGCTGGGTGGATTCAGGTTACCTTATCAATAAGGTTGAGGTTACGGTTATGAAAGTAGCTAGGATGGTTGCAGGTACTAGTAGATGGGAACAATGGCAGGAGGGTATCCACAATGAGGAAATCAAAGAAAAACTGGGAATAAACTCTATAGATGTAGCAGTTAGGGCGAACAGGCTTAGATGGTGGGGGCATGTTACATGCATGGGAGAAGCAAGGTTACCCAAGAGACTCATGGGTTCAGCAGTAGAGGGTAGGAGGAGTTGGGGTAGACCAAGGAGAAGGTACCTGGATTCGGTTAAGAATGATTTTGAAGTAATAGGCTTAACATCAGAAGAGGCATCAATGTTAGCAATGAATAGGGGATCATGGAGGAATTTTATAAGGGGGACTATGCTCCAGACTGAACGCTGAAATGCATAATCAGTCTTAAATGATGATGATGATGATGAGTCTCTCTTGTAACGACAGAATATAATGCACAAAGTACCAATATCAAATGCCTATTAGGCCTCCTGCAAGCAAAAAGCTTTATGTTAGGGAATAGTTTCACACTTCATTCATACGCTCCAGTTTCTCAAGCATGTGATCGAATAGTAGTAGTACGAAATTTTTATACGAACTTGGAATCGTCATATTGTTCCATAATTTGTGTAATGTCCCTGTTCCCCTCCTTCCTCGTTCTAACAAACAGTCTTGTTATCACAAACTCTGTAACTATGTTCCTGCCAATGTCAAAGCTTATACACAGGTTAACTTCACTAACTCCGCCAGAATCCTCGGTTTAGTTATCCCGCAATTATTCTCTGGTTAGGCATTGTTACATGTTCATACAACGCGTTTCCAACACTTCTTCCAGAATAGAACTTAACGCGGCTGCTATATGGAGACTGTATAACTGCCGCTTACTAGTATAGCGATCTGGCAAAAAATTTTCCGTCAAAATTTCATTTTCTTCAATACACAGAGACGGTAATACATAATCTTTCTTACCTGTTACTCGTTTATTTCCACTCCTGCAGTCTGAATCTATGGATTACGCTAATAATTATAACAATGCTCATCATTCGCAAACCCAATCAACCAGACAATCAGAAAGCGGTTGGCATTCAGCTGTTTGGTTTTACTCGGTCAGCTCGTATAGCCGCTTTTGTCTGTAGGAAAGTTTCTTTCTAAATGTGACGAGGGTTCCCCTGACAGAGACATCATGTACGGTATGCACGCATTCCGAAATCGATTTGTGATTCATTCAGAAATCAACTTAGAATGTGTTCAAAACTGTTAAATACCAACGGGGATGCATTTCAAAGTCATTTGAATAATCGATAGACTTACGTGCGCTGGGTGCTAGTCACTTTGTGAAACAAGGTTTATTCCCCTCAAGAACATGAATTTACCCCCCCCCCCCCCTCGCCCCTAGGTCTGGACCTGCTGCGCATGCATGAATCTCGTAACTTGGGCGTTACAGTAAAATTTTTCCCAGTAGCACCTAGCTGCTTGCTGCGACCCCTTACACAGCCAACAGCCACATTTCTGTACCCAGAAGTGGGAGAAGGTACTACTCAGCTGAGCATGTGCTTGATCCCACTCGTAACTGCTAAAACTAATCTAATGTAAACAGTTGTGACATCATGCTCTCGGAGGCAATTTGTTGTTACGAGGCATTGCGTAGTCTTTCTAAAGCCTTTGACACATTTTGCTGTTGGTAGACGCTAGTATGAGCACTGTGTTTTGTTGCTGTATATGGCGCAATTCCTTTGCAATTTAAGTTTTATTTCTGTCTTTTCTCTCGTTCATGTTTTATTGTGCTGCAGCATTATCTGCAGTAATGGGATACAGTAATATCCTTTGTTAGAGTATCGGTTCTTACAAGTAAAAATTACAAAAATTTAATTGAAAACAAAAACAATGAAAAATTCCTGGAATTCTACAAAATTCCAAAGCTTTTCCCGGTCTTCTCCTGTATGAAAAAATTCCCAGGTTTTTCCCGTTTCTCCTGGTTGTCCCGGGTCGTACACACCCTGTTGTTGCATTATGTACATTTGTTTAAGCATATGATTGCAATACTGGAGACATCAGCAATACACAATGTCACTGTCATAAAAATACAAAACTAATACACTAAGACTGCAACTAAGAAGAGAGATCAATATTTTAATATTACACTGAATTTTACTGTAAATGTATGGTTATATTTACTCAATGACAAATGAGAAACTCCATCTTGCTCAAATGATTAGTTTATCCATTATGAACTCTGAACACTGAATGGTAATATTGAAGGTCACACTTTATTTATCCATGTCAGTGAATGAATCCTTCACTCTGTAGCACAGTTTGAACTGTTTTGAAGCTTACTGGTTAAAATGTGAGCTGTACTCAGACTCAAAAGGAAGATTAGGGTTTACGTCCCGGCAACATTGAGGTCATTAGAGACAGAACACAAGCTCCGATTGTGTCAAGGATAGAGAAGGAAATCAGATGGGCCCTTTGAAAGGAACCATCCCAGATTTGCCTTCAGCAATTTAGGGAAATTTTGAACTGTCATCCTCCCAAATGCGAGTCCAGTGTGCTAATCACTGTGCCACCTCATTCAGTCCAAGACTCAAACCGCGAACCTTGTTTCCAGGATGAAGTTTGGAATGTGGGAGAAAGGTACTGGCAAAAGTGGAACTGTGAGGGCAGTTCATCAGTCATTCTGTGACAGTTCAGTTGGTGGAGCACTTGCCCACAAAAGGCAAAGGTCTCAGTCTCGAGCCCCAGTTTTAACATGTCAGGAAGTTTCAAGCACCTTGTGTTTTGCAAGTAAAGCTGTTATTTATTGAACTACACAGGCACAACTGACAATCAAACCACACAGCTCCATTTTTTTTCCCACAAGAGCTAGTCGAGCTGTGGAGTGGAGTGGCTCGCCGCTAGCTGGCTACAGACCCTTTGTCGGCTCAGAGGGTCAAACCAGTAACCCACTGTGAACAGGAATGCTGGCGACCCATCTGCTGCTGTGTGTAGCTGGTGGTGTGACACACCCCACAGTCCAGGAGAGCTGCCACACTAGAATGAATCTCATTAGAAACCTGCACCTATTTATACGCGGCTGTGCGCCTTTGTTTTGCCATACGCGCCACTCCGCGTCACACTCATAACTGCTAGGTTGGCCCCTTCTGCCTGTGATTTGTGACATGCAAAACCGCTATGTTTACTATTTCAGCAATTTGACAGCCCTGTTACCTCTATTCTACTTTGCAGCTGTTGGTATCCGTAACTCACTGCAATCTGGCCTGTACCTGGCTGTAACTTGTGCTCAGAATATTGCACAAAACTAACTTTCCCTATCCTAAACTGTGGTGCCGCTACAGCATTAAAAACACATGTGTTGTGCAGTAGTTCAGGTCTCAATGAACCACGTTCAGAAGTTCACCCTTATTCTGAGTAAAATGCTGCCATAGATACACAGAAACATATGCCAATACTTACAACAGTTTCTTCTTTAGTGTTGTTCAGTTCAGTTTCTTCTGATGGTCTCCCGCATGTGTCAGCTGATATCTGCATGTAAGAAACAAAGTGAGTCCACACAGGTATCTAAATGCCCAATTATAAGGTCTGTGATCAAGTTATAATGGTCTGGTACTACAGTGTAAACAGAATTTCTATTCATTTTGAAAGTAATGGTAGGTAGTAATGTGACAACTCATTCTTCCTCAACACTAAATTCCATCTCCAGCTCACATATTAAAAAAGATTCTGTTACATTGGATGACAAACACAGCAATGATTGTATAGCATCTTCAATTTCAGTTACATGAATAAAGTGTTGCCTACATACAGGAAATTTTCACAAAAATATATAACTGACATTGCATACACTTATAAAAGAGATTAGATTAGTACTTGTTCCGTAGATCATGAATATGACACTTCGAATGATGTGGAAATGCTATATGGCTATCTGTCAGACTTTTGATGCTATTAGGTAAGTGACCAAAGACTTTTGTGGCAGCATAATTTACCCCCTTCTGAGCCAAAGTTAGATTTAACCTTGAGTAGTGAACATCATTCTTTCTCCTAGCATTGTAGCCATGCACACTGCTATTACTTTTGAATTCGTTTGGATTGTTAATAACAAATTTTATAAGTGAATTTATATATTGTGAGGCTACAGTGAAGATCTCTAGCTCTTTAAATAAGTGTCTGCAGGATGATCTTGGATGAGCTCCAGCAATTATTCTGATTACACGCTTTTGTACAATGAACACTCTTTTACTCAGTGATGAGTTACCCCAGAATATGATGCCATACGAAAGAATAGAATGAAAATAGGCATTGTAAGCTAATTTACTGAGATGTATATCGCCGCAATGACCCTAATAGCATAAATAGCTGAACTTAAACGTTTCAGAAGATCTTCAGTGTGTTTTTTCCAGTTCAATCCCTCATCAATGCATACACCTAGAAATTTCGAATATTTTTCCTGTGCTACCGATTTCTGATCGAAGTCTATATTTATTAATGGTGTTAATCCATTTACTGTGTGGAACTGTATGTACTGTGTTCTGTCAAATGTTTAATGAGAGCCCATTTGCAGAGAATCACAATGATTTTCTGGAAAACGTTGTTTACAATTTCACCAGTTAATTCTTGTCTGTTGGGTGTGATAGCTATGCTTGTATCATCGGCAAAAAATACCAGCTTTGCATCTTCGTAAATATAGAATGGCAAGTCATTAATATATATTAAGAACAGCAGACGACCCAAGACCCAACCTTGCGGTACCCCATTCTTGATTGTTCCACAATTTGAGATATCACCCGTTTTTTGCATATTATGTGAACTGCTTACTTCAACTTTCTGCCCTCTTCCAGTTAGGTATGATTTTAGTCATTTGAGCCCTGTTCCATTCATACCACAGTACATGAGGTTATCTAGAATTATCCATGATTTACAAAATCAAAAGCATTAGAAAGATCACAAAAAATCCCAACAGATGACTTCCGGTTACTCAGAGCATTTAATATTTCATTAGTGAAAGTACATATAGCATTTTCCGTTGAAAACCCTTTCTGGAAACCAAACTGACATTTTGTTAAAACTTTATTTTTACAAAGGTGTGAAGCTACTCTACCAGATATTACTTTTTCAAGAATTTTGGATAAGGCAGTCAGAAGAGAGATTGGGCAGTAGTTGTTGACAACAGACGTATCTCCTTTTATATGCAGTGGTTTAACAATGGCATACTTCAGTCTATCTGGGAAAATAGCCTGCTTCAGAGAGCTATTACATATGTGCCTAAGAATCCCACTTATCTCTTGGGAACAAGTTTTTATTATCCTGCTGGAAATGCCATCAATTCTATGTGAGCTTTTGTTCTTGAGAAAGTTTATTATCTTCCTAATTTCAGAAGGAGAGGTGGGTGGAATTTCAACTGTATCAAATGGTGTGGGTAAGGCCTCTTGCATTAACTGCCTTGCTACTTCTAATGAACATTTAGATCCTATTTTCTCTACAACATTTAAGAAATGATTACCCAAAATGTTTTCAACTTCCAGCTTGTTGTTTGCCAAGTTTCCATTCGCTTTGATGGTAATGCCGTCATCCCGTACTCTTAGTTGCCCTGTCTCCTTTGTAATAATATTCCAAATTGTTTTGATTTTGTTCTTAGAGGTATTAATCTCAGACATGATGTACATGAAACTTCCTGGCAGATTAAAACTGTGTGCCTGACCGAGACTCGAACTCGGGACCTTTGCCTTTCGCGGGCAAGTGCTCTACCATCTGAGCTACCGAAGCACGACTCACGCCCGGTACTCACAGCTTTACTTCTGCCAGTATCTCGTCTCCTACCTTCCAAACTTAACAGAAGCTCTTCTGCGAACCTTGCAGAACTAGCACTCCTGAAAGAAAGGATATAGCGGAGACATGGCTTAGCCACAGCCTGGGGGATGTTTCCAGAATGAGATTTTCACTCTGCAGCGGAGTGTGCGCTGATATGAAACTTCCTGGCAGATTAAAACTGTGTGCCCGACCGAGACTCGAACTCGGGACCTTTGCCTTTCGCGGGCAAGTGCTCTACCATCTGAGCTACCGAAGCACGACTCACACCCGGTACTCACAGCTTTACTTCTGCCAGTATCTCGTCTCCTACCTTCCAAACTTAACAGAAGCTCTTCTGCGAACCTTGCAGAACTAGCACTCCTGAAAGAAAGGATATAGCGGAGACATGGCTTAGCCACAGCCTGGGGGATGTTTCCAGAATGAGATTTTCACTCTGCAGCGGAGTGTGCGCTGATATGAAACTTCCTGGCAGATTAAAACTGTGTGCCCGACCGAGACTCGAACTCGGGACCTTTGCCTTTCGCGGGCAAGTGCTCTACCATCTGAGCTACCGAAGCACGACTCACGCCCGGTACTCACAGCTTTACTTCTGCCAGTATCTCGTCTCCTACCTTCCAAACTTAACAGAAGCTCTTCTGCATGATGTACATGCTTCTGGACTTTATAATAACCTTTCTTAATGTAAAACAGTAGTTTTTATAATATTTGGCTGTTTCTAGGTCATTACTCTTTCTTGTTGTTAGATACAGTTCCCAAGATATTACATTACACAAAATATTACATGACACTTAATATTTTTAAATTTTTTTTATTTTTTTATTGGGGATTGGGGAAATTATCCACATACTATATTCAAAAATTCCTCTGATGAGTAAAAGGAGTTGCCATTAAATTTTTTTTTTTTTTTAATTTCCTTTTAAATGCTATATGGTTATCTGTCAGACTTTTGATGCTATTAGGTAAATGACCGAAGACTTTTGTGGCAGCATAATTTACCCCCTTCTGAGCCAAAGTTAGATTTAACCTTGAGTAGTGAAGGTCATCCATTCTCCTAGCATTGTAGCCATGTACACAGCTATTACTTTTGAATTCGTTCGGATTGTTAATAACAAATTTTATAAGTGAATATATATATTGCGAGTCTACGGTGAATATCTCTAGCTCTTTAAATAAGTGTCTGCAGGATGATCTTGGATTAGCTCCAGCAATTATTCTGATTACATGCTTTTGTGCAATGAACACACTTTTACTGAAGGATGAGTTACCCCTAGAATATGAAGCCATACGAAAGCAGAGAATGAAAATAAGCGTGGAAAGCCAATTTACTGAGATGTATATTGCCGCAATGACCCTAATAGCATAAGTAGCTGAACTGAAACGTTTCAGCAGATCTTCAGTGTGTCCAGTTCAACCCCTAATAAATGCATACAACTAGAAATTTTGAATATTCTACCTTAGCTACTAATCAAAGTCTATATTTATTAATGGTGTCTACGGGTGGCAGGGTTGAAATACAGGGAGTGAAAGGCTATTTACAATTTGTAGAGAAACCAGATGGCAGTTATAAGAGTGGAGTGGCATGAAAGGGAAACAGTGGTTGGGAAGGGAGTGAGACAGGGTCGTAGCCTCTCCCCGACGTTATTCAATCTGTATAATGAGCAAGTAGTAAAGGAAACAAAAGAAAAATTCGGAGTAAGTATTAAAATCCATGGAGAAGAAATAAAAACTTTGAGGTTCGCCGATGACATTATAATTCTGTCAGAGACAGCAAAGGACTTGGAAGAGCTGTTGAATGGAATTGACAGTGTCTTGAAAGGAGGATATAAGATGAACACCGACAAAAGCAAAACGGGGATAATGGAATGCAGTTGAATTAAGTCGGGTGACACTGAGGGAATTAGATTAGGAAATGAGACACTTAAAGTAGTAAAGGAGTTTTGCTATTTGGGGAGCAAAATAACTGGTGATGGTCGAAGTAGACGGGATATAAAATGTAGACTGGCAATGGCAAGGAAAGCAATTCTGAAGAAGAGAAATTTGTTAACATCGAGTATAGATTTAAGTGTCAGGAAGTCGTTTCTGAAAGTATTTGTATGGAGTGTAGCCATGTACGGAAGTGAAACATGGATGATAAATAGTTTCGACAAGAAGAGAATAGAAGCTTTCGCAATGGGATGCTACAGAAGAATGCTGAAGATTATATGGGTAGATCACATAACTAATGAGGAGGTATTGAATAGAATTGGGAAGAAGAGGAGTTTGTGGCACAACTTGACAAGAAGAAGGGACCGGTTGGTAGGACATGTTGTGAGGCATCAAGGGATCACAAATTTAGCATTGGAGGGCAGCGTGGAGGGTAAAAATCGTTGGGGGAGACCAAGAGATGCATACACTAAGCAGATTCAGAAGGATGTAGGTTGCAGTAAGTACTGGAAGATGAAGAAGTTTGCACAGGATAGAGTATCATGGAGAGCTGCATCAAACCAGTCTCAGGACTGAAGACCACAACAACAGAACAACATTCCATTTACTGTGTGGAACTGTATGTACTGTGTTTTGTCAAAGTTTAATGAGAACCCATTTGCAGAGAACCACTTAATGATTTTCTGAAAAACATCGTTTACAATTTCGCCAGTTAATTCTTGTCTGTTGGGTGTGATAGTTATACTTGTACCATCAGCAAAAAGTAACAGCTTTGCATCTTCGTGAATATAGAATGGCAAGTCATTAAAACACCAGGTGATCAAAAAGTCAGTATAAATTTGAAAACTTAATAAACCACGGAATAATGTAGATAGAGAGGTAAAAATTGTCACACATGCTTGGAATGACATGGGGTTTTATTAAAAAAAAAAGTTAACAAAATGTCCGACAGATGGCACTGGGCAGCAGAACGTCAGTGACTGCGCATAACAATCGTGTATACATGGAGCTGTAATGAAACAGAGAATCAGATGCGCCAGCAGTCGCAGCATGTTGATGTTACCCGAAAAGGCGCTTTTGGTGAAGCTGTATTATCAGAATGGGGAATGTGCTAGTTCAGCATTAAGATCCTATCGCCATAGGAAGGGGACTCGAACAGGTAAAAGTCCATTGACAAATGCAGCTGTGGCGTAATGATTTCGAAGTTCGAAGCCACGGGTGGTTTAGATGATAGACCCTGTAGTGGCTGACCGAGCACAAGGCGTAATGCTGCTGAGACAGTTCAGGAAGAAATGGAGAATGTAGCAGGTTTTTCTATGCACAGAGAAGTCTGTGCTTGTGCAGTCGCACATCGCACCGGCATTCCATACACTACTGTTTGGTTGGCACTTAGGCGTACCCTCCGATGCTATCCATACAATATCCATCGGCATCATGAACTGTTACCTTGCGATTTAGTGAAGCAGAGGGCACTTGCGGTGTGGGCATTTTAAAAGATGGCGGAAGATGACGATTGATTGACTAACATATTTGTGGACCGACGAAGCTCATTTCACGCTCCGAGGGTCTGTCAACGACCACAACTGCAGAATTTGGGCTACCGAAAATCCTAGAACTGTCGTGGAAACTCCACTGCGCGACGACAAAGTCACGGTATGGATTGGATTTACCACATCTACCATTATCGGGCCTTTTTTCTTCGAGGAAATGCGTGATTCTGGTTTTGTAACTGCTACCGTGACGGATGAGAGGTACGCCGATATGTTAAAGAATCGCATCATCCCCAGCCTGGCTGATAAACACCTGCACGAACGTACAGTGTTTATGCAGGATGGCGCTCCACCCCATATTGCTAGAAGCGTGAAAGATCTCTTGCGCGTCGTTTGGTAGTGATCGTGTGCTCAGCCGCCACTTTCGCCATGCTTGGCCTCCCAGTTCCCCAGACCTCAGTCCGTGCGGTTATTGGCTTTGGGGTTACCTGAAGTCGCGAGTGTATCGATATCGACCGACATCTCTAGGGATGCTGAAAGACAACATCCGAAGCCAATGCCTCACCATAGCTCCGGACATGCTTTACAGTGCTGTTCACTATATTATTCCTTGACTACAGCTATTGTTGAGGAATGATGGTGGACATATTGAGCATTTCCTGTAAAGAGCATTATCTTTGCTTTGTCTTATTTTGTTATGCTACTTATTGCTATTCTGATCAGATTAAGTGCCATATGTTGGACATTTTTTGAACTTATGTAATTTTTGTTTTGTTTTTTTTGTTTGTTTGTTTGTTTGTTTGTTTGTTTGTTCTCATAAAAACACGGGTCATTCAAAGAATGTGTGTCAATTTGTACCTCTCTATCTACATTATTCCGTGATTTATTCAGTTTTCAAATTTATAATGACCTTTTCATCACCCGGTATATTAAGAACAGTAGAGGACCCCAGACCGAACCTTGCCGCACCCCATTCTTGATTGTTCCACAGTTTGAGATACCACCAGTTTTTTGCATATTATGTGAACTGCTTGTTTCAGCTTTCTGCCCTCTTCCAGTTAGGTATGATTTAAACCATTTGAGCGCTGTCTCATTCATACCACAGTACTTGAGGTTATCTAGAAGTATTCACTGATTTACACAATCAAAAGCCTTAGAGAGATCACAAATTCATTAGTGAAAGTATATACAGCATTTTCCGTTGAAAACCCTTTCTGGAAACCAAACTGACATTTTGTTAAAACTTTATTTTTACAAAGGTGTGAAGCTACTCTACCAGACATTACTTTTTCAAGAATTTTGGATAAGGCAGTCAGAAGAGAGATTGGGCAGTAGTTGTCGACAACAGACGTATCCCCTTTTTTATGCAGTAGTTTAACAATGGCATACTTCAATCTACCTGGTAAAATACCCTGCTTCAGAGAACTATTACATATGTGGCTAAGAATCCCACTTATCTCTTGGTAACAAGCTTTTATTATCCTGCTGGAAATGCCATCAATTCCATGTGAGCTTTTAGTCTTGAGAGAGTTTATTATCTTCCTAATTTCAGAAGGAGAGGTGGGTGGAATTTCAATTGTATCAGATGGTGTGGGTAAGGCCTCTTCCATTAACTGCCTTGCTTCTTCTAATGAACATTTAGATCCTATTTTCTCTACAACATTTAAGAAATGATTACTCAAAATGTTTTCAACTTCCAGCTTGTTGTTTGTCAAGTTTCCATTCGCTTCGATGGTAATACCGTCATCCTGTACTCTCATTTGCCCCGTCTCCCTTGTAATAATATTCCAAATTGTTATGATTTTGTTATTAGAGGTATTAATCTCAGACATGATGCACATGCTTCTGGACTTTATAATAACCTTTCTTAATGTAAAACAGTAGTTTTTATAATATTTGGCTGTTTCTGGGTCATTACTCTTTCTTGTCGTTAGATACAGTTCCCATTTGTGGCTACAAGATATTTTTATTCCTGTAGTAAGCCAAGGTTTTTTGCATGGTTTCTTATAATTAGATTTAACTACTTTCTTGGGGAAACAGTTTTCAAATTCTCTTACAAGTGTATCATGAAATAAAGTTATATTTTAAATTAGCATTGGGTCCCTTGTACACCTCATCCCAGTCTAACTGCTGACAATTTTCTCTGAAATTTCTAATTGTTGAGTCATTAATTGAATGCACAGTTTTGGAGGGTAGTTTTGAATTACTGAACGGAGCTATGTCATATACTGTAACTAGCTGAGCACCATGATCAGAAAGGCCACTCTCAACAGGACGAGAATTTATGTTTTTAAACTTATCTTCGTCTATAAAAGTCTTATCTATCAATGTGCTGCTGTCCTTTCCTACCCGAGTAAGAAAATTAATGACAAATGTCAAATTGAAAGAACCGAGCAAGACTTCCAGGGCATTCTTCCTATTATACTCTTTCAGTGAACCAACATTGAAGTCCCCACAAATAATAATTTGCTTTCCCCTATCTGACAGATAGCACAACATGGCATCCAAGTTTTCCAGGAATAAATTAAAGTTTCCTGAAGGGGACCTATATACTGTTACAGTTATAACAGCCCTCCTCCAGTTTAAGTTGACAGCCACATGCTTCTATATGTTGCTCTAGGCAAAACTTTTTTGTATCTAAGCTTTTTACACAGTGATAACTTTTGACATATGGGCTGATAAAATAAAGTTTTCATTCTGCAGTGGTACAGAAATTGTAATGAAACTAACTGACATATTATAACTGTTAGATGACTCAAACTCAGACCATTACTTGGTGAAAGCAATTATCTTACCAACTGTGTATACCAATGCGGAAAAACTAAGTCATTGCCATTGTCACAAATTTGCAAGAACATTTGTAGTTGAGATATATTGGTTCCGGGTGTAAACGTGGACAAGGAAAAAAAATTCCCGGATTTGTCCCGGATTTCCTGGTTAAAAATACACTTTCTCCCAGTTGAAAACATACTTTTTTCCCTGTTAACTGACAGTATATTTTCTCTCGGAACTGTATAACTCATCAGTCCTTTGAATGATTATGGTTTTATACATGGGCCTAGAATTTTCCTGCACTTTAGAAAACTAAACACAGGTAAAAAAAACACGTTTCGGAAAGATTTTGATGTGCACCAACATGTATGCTGCGTATTTTCGTATTTCGAAAGTATAAATTCGAATTCCACCAAACACCACATGTTACTTTCCAAAGCATTGATATCGACATTGCAATGTGCTTTTGTAAGCCAGTCATAGCTCATGTCACGTGATCTCGCCAGCTGATGACAGCGGGTATTCAGAGTTTAGGACACGTGATGTGGTCAGCCAATAGCAACATCACTGTTATGTAGCACAACACACAAACAGAAAAAGTTAATGGTTTAAATTAATATACATAATGTTGCTACACAAAACAAAAAGCTTTCACATATAATATTGGTCTATAAGATTAATATGCTGAAAGAGAAGCTACACTTTCACATATAATGTTGGTCTTTTATGCGCATATTA
The DNA here is from genome assembly GCF_023864345.2 of Schistocerca serialis cubense. Classification (NCBI taxonomy): domain Eukaryota; kingdom Metazoa; phylum Arthropoda; class Insecta; order Orthoptera; family Acrididae; genus Schistocerca; species Schistocerca serialis. The sequence continues at coordinate 430,849,298 of NC_064646.1, forward strand.
CAATTTACGATATATCACACAAATGTGCCACTAATATCTTTAATAACGACATAAATGTCTGATCTTCTGAGCTCAAAATTCATCTAAATGGCTCGTAGGAAAGAGTTGTTTATTAAATGAGAGTCAAACATTCTGTGATTAAAGAAATTCATCGTACATTCTTGCTCATAGTTGAACTTGCATAAAAGGAAATTTGCTTTGATGGTAACGCTTTTCAAACCACCATTCGGAATATTTTCCCATGACCTGTTAGAAATAGGTTTGTTTCTGCAGTCGCCAGAGAGCGCCAGATGACAGGCGTCACAGCGCTTGTGCAGCTATGATGCCATAGGGAGCCCATATGTTCGTACTTGTAAAACATTAAAAGCTCTTAGATTATGTCATAAAAGAAACAAGACATCTAGGCATACTCCAAGAGCATCGGAATTTTGTGACCCATACTAAAATGTACACATTTAAAGTGCACATTCGTATATCCAGATTCCCAGTTAAGTAGGCCACGACCTGATATTAAGCTTATCAATGCGGTTTTCGGGATGTCAATTTTCTTGGAGTTCCAATACTGTGTTATCTCATGTTTGGTTGTTTATTATGGCATAATGCCATACGTGCTAGACGTTGAAAACGTGCACTTGAAATTCAGGGAACAGTGTGTGGAATTTAACACTTTGTTTCAAATATATTGTCTGCCTCAGCGGAAAAGATTAATAAAAGAAAATTTCTTTAGCAAACCGACAAAAATAACTTCATTGTTCTGCAAGGCAATTAATGTTTGACTGTCAGGAAGGTGGAAATAAAATAAAATCTGCAACTAACAACACATTTTAGCCTTCCATAATTATATGAATGTATTTTAATTCACTTGATAGCTCCCAGCTACAGAAATCTGTTTTGTTTTCATTTTATGTGAGAGCAGTAAATGAAGAGGAAACAGCAAAATCACTAAACATAAACACGGATCACATGGAGACTACCCACTTCCCCACTATAACTCAGACTGCTCTGCGCATCAGCCCCGGGTCTATGATATTTCCAAACCGGCGCAACACCCCACCATTCCCTCGAGCACTTGAGATAGGACATCAAAATTTTAAAAATAAGAAAAAAAAAGAATTTTCAAAAATATATTCATTTTGTAGTGCACAGTTTTAGGAAGAGTCTGATGCTTAAAACATATGTGTTTGAGAAAAAGTAAAACATGTTATTTGGTCGTAAGTGCGCAAAAGTGCAGTGCCTCGCCTCCTCACACAGCATTCTTCTATCCAACGTCACTGTATTTCGCTATGTGGAATTGAAACGTGTATATTTTCTAATGGATGCCATCAAACCGTATTCAGGACAATGGAAATTAAAATTTCCAGTGGTTCCTCTCTTGCTTACAGTCAGCTGGTTTGACATCTTGTCCCTCTTTCTCATTAAAAAAAAAGAACTCTTCAGAAAATATGCACTCTTTATGCCCTATCAGCTAACAACTTGCTGCTTTGTGTGACATAAAATTAAATATAGGATACATAGACTCAGTAAAGGCATGACACAAGCAAGACAATACACATTTATTCAATCCTTAGCTCCTAGAACTTTTTTCTCTCTAATCTTGCTACAGCTTTACATAATGTACTTTCCTTTCTGCAAAAGTTGGTCAAACATTTTGCTACATGAAAAATCAAAATGGCGGTGCCTGATACTGAAAAAGCTGTTAGGCTAATACAAGTAGGGCCCAAGACTGGTGTGGTTTCCTGATCTGATTACGTCTATTTTGTTACTGTCTGCTAGATAAAACAAACTAAGCCTTTCTAATACTGCAACAATTGTAACACACACTAAATAAACGAGACTGTTTTGGCACAAATGGTCTTTCTTGTATCGACAGAATATAATTCACAAAGTACCAATATCAAATGTCTATTATTTATTTTTTATTTATTTATTTATTGTTCTGTGGGGCCAAATTAAGGAGAAGTCTCCATGGTCATGGAATGAGTCAATACATGAAATTATAACACGATAGTAGAAATAGATAAAATGAAATATAAGAAACATATTCAGGCGACAAGTCGTAAGTTTAAATAAAGAAAATCAACAATGTAACACTGGAATTTGCTTAATTTTTCAGCTCTTCCAGGGGCTCCTCGACAGAGTAGAAGGAGTGACCCATGAGGACCACTTCAAAGTGTTTGGGCTACTGCTAAGATTTTTGAGTTCTTGTGGTAGCTTATTGAAAATGGATGCAGCTGAATACCGCACTCCTTTCTGCACAAGACTCAAGGAAGTGTATTCCACATGCAGATTTGATTTCTGCATAGTATTAACTGAGTAAAAGCTGCTAACTCTTGGGAATAAGCTAATATTGCTAACAACAAACAACATTAAAGAAAATATATACTGTGAGGGCAATGTCAGAATTCCCAGACTATTGAATAGGGGTCAACAAGAGGTTCTCGAACTTACCACATACAGCTCGAACAGCCCGTTTTTGAGCCAAAAATACCCTTTTTGAATCAGAAGAATTACCCCAAAAAATAATACCATACGACATAAGCGTATGAAAATATGCAAAGTAGGCTACTTTTCATGTTGAACTGTCATTTATTTCAGATACTGTTCTAATGGTAAATAAAGCAGCATTTAGTTTCCGAACAAGATCCTGAACATGGGCTTTCCACAACACCTTACTATCTATCCAAACGCCTAGGAGCTTGAACTGTTCCGTCTCGCTTACAATATGCCCATTCCGTCTGATCAAAATATTGGTTCTTGTTGAATTGTGAGTTACAAACTGTAAAAACTAAGTCTTACTGTGATTTAGCATCAAATTATTTTCCACAAGCCATGAACTTATTTCATGAACTACATTATTTGATACTGTTTCAATATTACACACAAGATCCTTCACTATCAAGCTGGTGTCATCAGCAAACAGAAATATTTTTGAATCACCTGTAATGCTAGAAGGCATATCATTTATAAAAATAAGAAACAGCAGTGGCCCCAGCACTGACCATTGGGGAACGCCCCACTTAACAGTGCCCCGTTGGGACTGAACATCACTACCACTCTCAATATTGCGGAGAATTACCTTCTGCTTTCTGTTCTTAAAGTAAGAGGCAAACCAATTGTAAGCTACTCCCCTTACTCCATAATGGTCCAACTTCTGCAGTAATATTTTGTGGTCAACACAGTCAAAAGCCTTCGTTAAATCAAAGAAAACGCCTAGCATTCGCAACCTTTTATTTAATCCATCCAAAACCTCACAGAGAAGAGAGAATATAGCATTTTCAGTTGGTAATTCATTTTTAAAACCAAACACTACATTTGACAGCAAATTATGTGAATTTAAATGCTCCAGTAACCTTGTATATACAACCTACTCGATAACTTTAGCAAACACCGAAGGCATAGAAATAGGTCTAAAATTGTCAACATTATCCCTGTATCCCTTTTTATAAAGTGGCTTCACAACTGAGTACTTTAATGGGTCAGGAAACCAACCCCTCCCAAAGGAAAAGTTACAGATATGGCTGAGTACTGGGCTAATATACACAGAACAATACTGCAGTATTCTGCTAGATACCCCATCATATCCATGAGAGTTCTTGGTCTTTAGTGATTTAATTATTAACTCAATCTCCCTCTTGTCAGTATCATGGAGGAGCATTTCAGGTAACAGTCTCGGAACACTTTTTTCTAAGAGCGCTATATGATTCCCTGTTGGGACTAGATTTCTATTTAGTTCACCTGCTATATTCAGAAAGTGATTATTAAATACTGTACATATATGTGACTTATCAGTAACATGGATATTCCCACTACGCACTGATTCTATATCCTCAACCTGTCTCTGCAGGCCAGCCACTTCCTTTACGACTGACCATATGGTTTTAATTTTATACTGAGACTTAGCTATTCTATCTGCATACCACAAACTTTTTGCCTTCCTAATTGCATTACAATACTGTTTGTAATGGGCTGCTGCATTTAGATTTTGACTGTTTCTAACCTTTTGATATAATTGCCACTTTGTTCTACAAGATATTCTTATCCCTCTAGTCAGCCACCCAGGCTGCCTGTTTGTGCTAGTACCATTTTGAACGTTCTAACGGAAAGCAACTTTCAAAGAGCTTGAGAAAAGTCTTGAGGAAAGCACTAAATTTATCGTCTACTGTATCAGCACTATTAACATCTTGCTTTGTGAAACAAGGTTTTTTCCCCCTCAAGAATATGAATTTGTCCCCCCCCCTTCCTCCCCCCCTCCGCCAAGGTCTGAACCTGCTGCACATGCATGAATCTGGTAACTTGAGCGTTCCAGTAAAATTTTTCCCGATAGCATCTAGCTGCTTGCTGCGACTGCATACACAGCCAACAGCCACATTTCTGTAGCCAAAAGCAGGAGAAGGGACTACTCTTCTGCGCATGTGCATGATCCCGCTCGTAACTGCTAAAACTAATGTAATGTAAAAAGTTGTGACGTCACGCTCATCGGAGGCAATTTGTTGTTACAAAGCATTGCGTAGTCTTCCTAGAGCATTTGACACATTTTGCTGTTGGTATACGCTGGTACGAGCACTGTGTTTTGTTGCTGTATATGGCGCATTTCCTTTGCAATTTAAGTTTTATTTTACGTTTTTTCTCTCGTTCATGTTTTATTGAGCTACAGTATTATCTTCAGTAGCGGGATACAGTAACATCCTTTGTTAGAGTATCGGTTTTCTCCCAGATGAAAAAATTCCCAGCTTTTTCCCATTTCTCCCGGTTGGCCCAGGTCATACACACCCTGTTGTTGCATTATGTACATTTGTTTAACCATATGAATGCAACACAGGAGACATCAGCAATACACAATGTCACTGTCATAAAAATACAAAACTAATACACTAAGACTGCAACTAAGAAGAGAGATCAATATTTTAATATTACACTGAATTTTACTGTAAATGTATGGTTATATTTACTCAATGACAAATGAGAAACTCCATCTTGCTCAAATGATTAGTTTATCCATTATGAACTCTGAACACTGAATGGTAATATTGAAGGTCACACTTTATTTATCCATGTCAGTGAATGAATCCTTCACTCTGTAACACAGTGTGAACTGTTTTGAAGCTTACTGGTTAAAATGTGAGCTGTACTCAGACTCAAAAGGAAGATTAGGGTTTACGCCCCGGCAACATTGAGGTCATTAGAGACAGAACACAAGCTCCGATTGTGTCAAGGATAGAGAAGGAAATCAGATGGGCCCTTTGAAAGGAACCATCCCAGATTTGCCTTCAGCAATTTAGCGAAATTTTCAACTGTCATCCTCCCAAATGCGAGTCCAGTGTGCTAATCACAGTGCCACCTCATTCAGACTAAGACTCAAACCGAGAACCCTGTTTCTACAATGAAGTTTGGAATGTGGGAGAAAGGTACTGGCAGAAGTGGAACTGTGAGGGCAGTTCATCAGTCATCCTGTGATAGTTCAGTTGGTGGAGCAATTGCCCACGAAAGGCAAAGGTCTCAGTCTCGAGCCCCAGTTTTAACGTGCCAGGAAGTTTCAAGCACCTTGTGTTTTGCAAGTAAAGCTATTATTTATTGAACTACACAGCCACAACTGACAATCAAACCACACATCTCCATTTTTTCTCACAAGAGCTAGTCAATCCGTGGAGTGGAGTGGCTTGCCGCTAGCTGGCTACAGACCCCATGTCGGCCTCAGAGGGTCAAACCAATGACCCACTGTGAACTGGAACGCAGGCGACCCATCAGCTGCAGTGGTTAGCTTGTGGTGTGACACACCCCACAGTCCAGGAGAGCTGCCACACTTGAATGAATCTCATTAGAAACCCGCACCTATTTATACGCGGCTGTGCGCCTCTGTTTTTCCCATACGCGCCGCTCTGCGTCACTTACTCATAACACGCTAGGTTGGCCAGTTGGTCCCTTCTGCCTGTAATTTGCGACATGCAAAACCGCTACGTATACTATTTCAGCAATTTGACAGCCCTGTTACCTCTATTCTACTTTGCAACTGTTGGTATGCATGACTCACTGCAATCTGGTCTGCACCTGGCTGTAACTTGTGCTCAGAATATTGCACAAAACTAACTTTCCCTATCCTAAACTGTGGTGCCGCTACAGCATTAAAAACACATGTGTTGTGCAGTAGTTCAAGTCTCAATGAACCACGTTCAGAAGTTCACCCTTATTCTGAGTAAAATGCTGCCATAGATACACAAAAACATATGCCAATACTTACAACAGTTTCTTCTTTAGTGTTGTTCAGTTCAGTTTCTTCTGATGGTCTCCCGCATGTGTCAGCTGATATCTGCATGTAAGAAACAAAGTGAGTCCACACAGGTATCTAAATGCCCAATTATAAGGTCTGTGATCAAGTTATAATGGTCTGGTACTACAGTGTAAACAGAATTTTTATTCATTTTGAAAGTAATGGTAGGTAGTAATGTGACAACTCATTCTTCCGCAACACTAAATTCCATCTCCAGCTCACATATTAAAAAAGAGTCTGTTACATTGGATGACAAACACAGCAATGATTGTATATCATCTTCAATTTCAGATACATGGATAAAATGTTGCCTACATACTGGAAATTTTTAGAAAAATTTATAACTGACATTACATACACTTGTAAAAGAGATTAGATTAGTACTTGTTCCGTAGATCATGAATATGACACTTCGAATGATGTGGAAATGCTATATGGCTATCTGTCAGACTTTTGATGCTATTAGGTAAGTGACCAAAGACTTTTGTGGCAGCATAATTTACCCCCTTCTGAGCCAAAGTTAGATTTAACCTTGAGTAGTGAACATCATTCTTTCTCCTAGCATTGTAGCCATGCACACTGCTATTACTTTTGAATTCGTTTGGATTGTTAATAACAAATTTTATAAGAGAATTTATATATTGTGAGGCTACAGTGAAGATCTCTAGCTCTTTAAATAAGTGTCTGCAGGATGATCTTGGATGAGCTCCAGCAATTATTCTGATTACACGCTTTTGTACAATGAACACTCTTCTACTCAGTGACGAGTTACCCCAGAATATGATGCCATACGAAAGAATAGAATGAAAATAGGCATTGTAAGCTAATTTACTGAGATGTATATCCCGCAATGACCCTAATAGCATAAGTAGCTAAACTTAAACGTTTCAGAAGATCTTCAGTGTGTTTTTTCCAGTTCAACCCCTCATCAATGCATACACCTATAAATTTCGAATATTTTTCCTGTGCTACCGATTTCTGATCGACGTCTATATTTATTAATGGTGTTAATCGATTTACTGTGTGGAACTGTATGTACTGTGTTCTGTCAAATGTTTAATGAGAGCCCATTTGCAGAGAATCACAATGATTTTCTGGAAAACGTTGTTTACAATTTCACCAGTTAATTCTTGTCTGTTGGGTGTGATAGCTATGCTTGTATCATCGGCAAAAAATACCAGCTTTGCATCTTCGTAAATATAGAATGGCAAGTCATTAATATATATTAAGAACAGCAGACGACCCAAGACCCAACCTTGCGGTACCCCATTCTTGATTGTTCCACAATTTGAGATATCACCCGTTTTTTGCATATTATGTGAACTGCTTACTTCAACTTTCTGCCCTCTTCCAGTTAGGTATGATTTTAGTCATTTGAGCCCTGTTCCATTCATACCACAGTACATGAAGTTATCTAGAATTATCCATGATTTACAAAATCAAAAGCATTAGAAAGATCACAAAAAATCCCAACAGATGACTTCCGGTTACTCAGAGCATTTAATATTTCATTAGTGAAAGTACATATAGCATTTTCCGTTGAAAACCCTTTCTGGAAACCAAACTGACATTTTGTTAAAACTTTATTTTTACAAAGGTGTGAAGCTACTCTACCAGACATTACTTTTTCAAGAATTTTGGATAAGGCAGTCAGAAGAGAGATTGGGCAGTAGTTGTTGACAACAGACGTATCCCCTTTTATATGCAGTGGTTTAACAATGGCATACTTCAGTCTATCTGGGAAAATAGCCTGCTTCAGAGAGCTATTACATATGTGGCCAAGAATCCCACTTATCTCTTGGGAACAAGCTTTTATTATCCTGCTGGAAATGCCATCAATTCTATGTGAGCTTTTATTCTTGAGAAAGTTTATTATCTTCCTAATTTCAGAAGGAGAGGTGGGTGGAATTTCAACTGTATCAAATGGTGTGGGTAAGGCCTCTTGCATTAACTGCCTTGCTACTTCTAATGAACATTTAGATCCTATTTTCTCTACAACATTTAAGAAATGATTACCCAAAATGTTTTCAACTTCCAGCTTGTTGTTTGTCAAGTTTCCATTCGCTTTGATGGTAATGCCATCATCCCGTACTCTTAGTTGCCCTGTCTCCTTTGTAATAATATTCCAAATTGTTTTGATTTTGTTCTTAGAGGTATTAATCTCAGACATGATGTACATGCTTCTGGACTTTATAATAACCTTTCTTAATGTAAAACAGTAGTTTTTATAATATTTGGCCGTTTCTAGGTCATTACTCTTTCCTGTTGTTAGATACAGTTCCCATTTGTGGTTACAAGATATTTTTATTCCTTTAGTAAGCCAAGGTTTTTTGCATGGTTTCTTACAATTAGGTTTAACTACCTTCTTGGGGAAACAGTTTTCAAATTCTCGTACAAGTGTATCATGAAATAAAGTTATATTTTAAATTAGCATTGGGTCCCTTGTACACTTCATCCCAGTCTAACTGCTGAAGATTTTCTCTGAAACTTCTAATTGTTGAGTCATTAATTGAACGCACAGTTTTGGAGAGTAGTTTTGAATTACTGACTGGAGCTATGTCATATACTGTAACTAGCTGAGCACCATGATCAGAAAGGCCATTCTCAACAGGACGAGAATTTATGTTTTTAAACTTATCTTGGTCTATGAAAGTGTTATCTATCAATGTGCTGCTGCCCTTTACTACCCGAGTAGGAGAATAATGACAGATGTCAAATTGAAAGAACCAAGCAAGACTTCCACGTCATCCTTCCTATTACACTCTTTCAGTGAATCAACATTGAAGTTCCCACAAATAATAATTTGCTTTCCCCTATCTGACAGATAGCACAACATGGCATCCAAGTTTTCCAGGAATAAATTAAAGTTTCCTGAAGGGGACCTATATACTGTTACAATTATAAAAGAGCCCTTCTCCAGATTAAGTTGATGGGCACATGCTTCTATACGTTGCTCTAGACAAAACTTTTTTGCATCTAAGCTTTTTATACAGTGATAACGTTTTGACATATAGGCTGATAAAATAAAGTTTTCATTCTGCAGTGGTACAGAAATTGTAATGAAACTAACCGACATATTATACCTGTGAGATGACTCAAACTCAGACCTGTACTTGGTGAATGCAATTATCTTACCAACTGTGGCATAGCAATACAGAAAAACTAAGTCATTGCCATTGTCACAAACTTGTAAGAACGTTTCTAGTTGCGATATATTTGTTGCATTTTGTACATTTGTTTAACCATATGACTGCAATACAGGAGACATCAGTAATACACAATGTCACTGAGATAAAAATACAAAACTAAGAAACTAAGACTGCAACTAAGAAGAGAGAGCAATATTGTAATATTACACTGATTTTTACTGTAAATGTATGGCTATATTTACTCAATAACAAATGAGAAACTCTATCTTGCACAAATGATTAGTTTATCCTTTATGAACTCTGACACTGAATGGTAATATTGAAGGTCACATTTTATTTATTATCTATGTCAGTGAATGAATTCTTCACTCTGTAGCACAGTATTCACTGTTTTGAAGCTTACTGGTTAAAATGTGTGCTGTACTCAGACTCAAAAGAAAGATTAGGGTTTACATCCCGTCAACACTGAGGTCATTAAAGATAGAACACAAGCTCAGATTGTGTCAAGGATAGAGAAGGAAATCAGCTGGGCCCTTTGAAAGGAACCATCCTAGATTTGCCTTGAGCAATTTATGGAAATTTTGAACCGCCATTCTCCCAAATGCAAGTCCAGTGTGCTAATCACAGTGCCATCTCATTCAGACTAAGACTAAAACCGAGAACCTTGTTTCCACAATGAAGTTTGGAATGTGGGAGAAAGGTACTGGCAGAAGTGGAACTGTGAGGGCAGTTCATCAGTCACCCTGTGATAGTTCAGTTGGTGGAGCAATTGCCCACGAAAGGCAAAGGTCTCAGTCTCGAGCCCCAGTTTTAACGTGCCAGGAAGTTTCAAGCACCTTGTGTTTTGCAAGTAAAGCTGTTATTTATTGAACTACACAGGCACAACTGACAATCAAACCACACAGCTCCATTTTTTCCACAAGAGTTAATCTAGCACAGTATGCAGAAGAACTTTTGTGAAGTTCAGATAGTAGTTTCCTCATTTTTAGTGATTTGAAAAGGACCACCACTACTTCTATTTTGTGCTCACCATCTGCACAACCAACAAACTGGCTTCTATACAGTCCATCTAAGTTGCACAGTCCAAATTAATATTTCTCATTTTATCACCCTTGAAACAACAGAGCTTCTAAGAAATGACCTGAAAAATCTTGTGCTGCTGTTTATGTAATACAGTGTCTAACACTTTATAATTCCCACCATTTCCTTTGTGACAGATTAATTCCACATAAAAATGAATTACATTGACACCTACGGTTTCTATCAGTGCCCTGTACGGCACTCAGTTGGCCAGTATCTGAGCTGCAATGTCACTCTGCAGTGTTCATAAGGTACAAACTGCAACTATTACATTGTATGCAGCCTGCTACATGTTTACAAATAGCACCTGCATGAACACTGCAACAATGATATGTTCCTGTGCCTACCCAGATTGGCCGATGATTGCCTCCATGCATCTTCACCATGTTTGCTGGAACCACTGCACATATCTGTAGGTGCCACTTCATTTACATTAGTTTTAGCAGCAATTTTGTACTCTGAAATATGGTGGGAATGACCAAAATGAAAAATCGTTGAAGAAAGCAGAAATTCCTTCATGGAAAAGATAGAAACTGGCTATTTTGTACTGAGAAAAAATACAAACAAGTTTGCATGGGCAACTGCCTGTGACCCAGCTTTTCAGGTAGTTTTACAATACATGCACCACGGAAGGCTACGTAGTTTGAAAGAAATTCCCCACCCAGTGGTGCATCATTACTTTTCCCACTGCCATGTGATACCTGCCAGGTCAGGTGTTCTGCTGTTCCATACAGAGAATAACTACACACAGGCTGTAATTCCTCACTTCCTTCATTGGGAGTTTTTATCACAGTTGGCACATAGTTCACATGAAAAGCCTCACCCGATGTCATTTTACTTTTGTAAGGCATTGACTCCTAAATTCAGCAAATTACTTCCAGTTGTATTATGTATGTGAAGCAACAATCCACTCTGTTGCAATGCTTTTCTCAGTGGCCACATCCGTCTGGACCATGGCAACAAATCCGTTTTGATTTTACAGGCCGATTGTGGAACACCCGATAGTTGTTGATCGACACATGCAGTAAATTTATTTGTATAGCCCCCTGACATACACCACTACTGCTAGTCTGTATCAATTTTGTGTTCTACTTTTTGTCTTGAAGGTCCTCCTGAGGTCCCTGTCTGTCACAATGGAATGTTAATTTACATCAGCCAATTTTCAATAGTATTTTGTCGATGATGGCATTCGCCATGTAACTACTGCACCATTTCATCCACAGTTTAATGGTGAAGCTGGGGGTTTATTCGAATGTTCAAAAATCTCGTGGAGAAATGCCATTCTTCCCATACATGGGAGCAAGCCTTAAAGATTTTTCTTTCCTACTACCACTTCTTGCCATGTGACGGAAAGTTGCCTGAAGAATTATTACACAGTCATCATCACTGTACCCTGATCCATCTACTGAGACCATTACAGAAACAGTTCTTTCTGCTGTATCAGTTGAAGTTCCAGCCACAGGACAAAATTTTCTTTACAGTTTATGGCAAGAAACAGTGTTGGGAGCACTGCGTCACCAAACAAGTAATGGGACATTCATTCTACACTGATCCAAGTTCCTCAGCCCTGCATCAGCATCACCAGACCCAGCTCCTGCACTCTTATGTCAGTGATTCTGGTGCAGAAGTTTTGCCCACAGACCCAGCACACTTCTGAGGTCTGCAACAACAGTCATCTCCCATCGCAGCTGGCACAATTCAGAGAGATGCCAAGGGAGATTGACATTGCGCCATGACCATTGCTCGTGGTCCTGCAGTCTGAGTCAATGTCAATATAGGTGATGCCCTCAGACAGCCATCAGGATGCACCTGGATTTCTGCTTGCAGTCAACCCAACTACAGCACTTGCATCACTGGATGTCAGCATGTATCCTGTGGTCAGTTTTTCGGCTGGTGTTCCCGGTCACATGCACCGTGGATACCGGGGTGGAGACAGGGTGCTGCAATTGGCTGTTGTTACACTCCTTCCTTCCTCATCGACATTCACATTCAAATCTCCCTCCTGCCATCATCATGCGACACAGCATACACGATAATGGTGTGTATGTTTAAGGGGGAAGGAATGTGGCGTTTTCCGCAGAATGAGATCCCATGTCAAAGTTAGTACAGTATTTCAGAGTGTTCAAGTTTTAATAAAGTGATCTAATATTTTGTATATGCTGTAGTATCTGCCCAATATCCTGAATAACTGAATCTATACTTGGCGAACCCTCTACAGTGCCATCACGAATTTCTGAAGCGTGGTTTTTTTTTTTTTTTTTGTCTGACACTACACTTATCATACAGCTTTATAACGAACATTGGTAATTCCACAGAGTTACCAAAAATTTTCAATTCCTGAATCTAGACATTCACATAATTTGCAGAAAGAGTGCCTACAATTTTAAATTTCTTTTTAACTGGTAAGCATGCACAATTTCTTACTTTATGATAGATGGGAGCTTGTTGAATACCTCACCACTAGAATACATAACTCCATTATCACCATAGAGAAGGAAGTAAAATCTACATGAAAACTATTTTTATGTCTCATGTTGTGACTGTGTATATCTCAGTTCAGTTGAAACCTATTTTTATTATCATCAACAGAAACCTTTGTAGAGTAAACACATTGGGAAGTTCTTACACTCAAATCATTCTTAAGACTGAGAGCTGGTTAAAACCCAAAGTAGGAAGTTCTGAGATATTTAGCGAGACATGGAACGAAAGGACATATTACATGCTACACTAGGGGAGTGGTGATTGCTGTTGACAGAAATATTGTCTCTATCGAAGTTGAAATTAAGTGTGGCAGTGAACTTATTGGATTGTGTCTAACAGATCTAGGTGAAACCAAGTTAATTGTTGGATGTTTTAATTGGCCACCCGATTTTACTGTGACAGTTCTACAGTCATTGAAAGAAAATCTATTGTCAGCACGTAAATACCCAGATCATTCAATACTAGTTAGAGACAACTTTAACCTAACGAATATAGACTGGGATGTCTATGGATTCACTGCAGGGTTGCAAACAGACAATCTTGTGAAGCACTTTTGAACATGTTTTTCGGAAACATGTCTTGGACAGCTAGTTTGGCAGCCCATACACAATGGAAAGATCTTAGACTGTTGCTACAAATATGCCAGACCTTATCAATGGCATCAGTATAGAGACAGGATTAGTGATCATAATATAAAAGCAACTCTTGTTAAGAAAGTTGATAAATCAGTCCAGAAGGCTAGGAGAGTATTTCTGTTAGAAACAGCAGATAAGCAGTTGTTAGCATAGTGAACTGCAAACATTTATTTCCAGAATGACTGTAAACTGTGCTCTGAAGAAGTACGTGCCTTGTAATAGGCTTAAGGATGGAAAAGACCCACTGTGGTTTAGCAACAAAATTCGGAAAATGCTGAGCAAGCAGAGGCTGTTGCATTGTCGGTCCAGAAGAGGATGTGCAAATGACAACAGACAAAAGTTAGGTGAGATTTGTGTGTCTGTGAAGATATTTATGCACGAAGCATAAAACTATCATTATCGTACCTTAGCAAAAGATACGGTTAAGAATGCAAGAAAATTGTGGTCCTACGTAAAATCGCTAAGCACGTCTAAGGCCTTCATCCATTCACTGACCAGTCTGATGTGGCAGTTCAAGATAAAAAAAAAAAAAAAAAAAAAAAAAAAAAAACACCAAAGTTTTAATAAATCATTCATAAAGGAAAATTGTACAAACATACCGTCATTTGACCACTGCACAGAGTACCATATGGATTGCATAGTAATAAGCATCCATGGTGTAGAGAGACAACTGAAATAGTTCAAAACAATTAAGTTGCCAGGTCTGGTTGGAATCTCAGATCGGTTTTACAAAGAGTACTCAAAGGCACTGACCCCTTACTTAACTTGCATTTATTGTGAATCTCTCACCCAGTGCGAAGTCCCAAGCGACTGGAAAAAGAAGTGTGTGACTCCTGTATATAAGAAATTTAAAAGAACGGACCCACAAAACTACAGACCCATATCTGTAACATAGCTAAGGTTTTTTTTTCTGCAGAATTCTAGAATATTTTATGAACCTGAATATAATAAATTTCCTAAAGACCAAAAAGCTTATGTCCACAAATCAGCAAGGTCTGAGAAAGCATCCCTCATGTGAAACTCAGCTTGCATTTTTCTCATACGATATACTGTGAACTACGAATGAAGGGCAATAGGCAGATTCCATATTTTTATATTTCCAAAATGCATCTGACACAGTAACACACTGCATACTGTTAATGATGGCACAGGCATATGGAATAGGTTCCCAGATACATGAGTGGCTTGAAGATTTCATAAGTTATAGAACCGAGTATGTTGTCCTCGACAGCGAGTGTTCATCAGAGACAAAAGTATGTCAGGAGTGCCTGGGAAAGTGTGACAGGACCATTATTATTTTCTACATACATAAATGATCATCTGGCAGACAAATTATGCAGCAATATGCAGTTGTATGGTGCTGATGACGATGTTCTAGGTGGTGTTATGAATGGCAGCTGGCTATTCATGTAGAAAAGTGTAATTAATGTGGATGAGTAGGAACAATAAACACAAAATGTTTGTCTACAGCATCAGTAGACACATCATTTAAATATCTAGGCATAACATTGAAAAGTGATAGGAAATGGAATGAGCATGCAAGGACTGTGGTGGGGAGGTAAATGGTCAAGTCTGCTTTATTGGGCCAGTTTTAGGAAAGTGTGGTTCACCTACAAAAAAGACCACATATAGGACACTAGTGCATCCTATTCTTGAGTACTAGTCGAATATTTGGGAAGATATTGAAGCAATTCAGAGGCAGGCTGCTAGATTTGTTACCTGTCAGTTCGAACAATGTGCAAGTGTTGCAGAAATGCTTCAGGAATACAAATGGGAATCCCTGTATGGAAAGTGAAATTCCTATTGAGAAACACTGTTGAGAAAATTACAGAACTGGCAACTGAAGCTGACTGCAGAACAATCCTACTCCCGCCAACATCTGCTTCACGTAAGGACCATAAAGATAAGAAACGAGAAATTAGGGTTCATATGGAGGGACACAAACAGTCGTTATTCCCTCATTCTACCTGCAAGAGGAACAGGAAAGGCTAGTAGTGGTAGTACAGAGTACCTTCTGCCGTGGATTGTATGGTGTCTTGCAGATTACGTATGTAGATGTAGAGTGTAGAACTGGCTACAAGAATCCCCAGATCCTTAACATGATCATGCAAGATGTGCAGTTACCTACTGTACGCAATATCCTTATTGCTCACTTCAGCTGAATACACACTTTACTTACTTTAGGTGCACTGCCACAGAAGATAAATCCGTATGTCAAATGGAGTCAATACAATGAGAGACACTTCTAAGGGCATAACACACTGAACTGAGATTCTTGATTAGTTAATCTATGCATTGACTCCATTTTAGCTTGTTAGCCAGCTGGACAAGGCGTTTGAAACAATATTATTCATTCCGAAGAACTTCTTCAGTTGAAACATGTGAGTAATATTAATATCTTCATTGATCTTCATCCTTAAAATTACATTTAAAAAATACAGTGCACATAAATTTAAGGGCAGATTGATTCAATTTATCTGAAAATGTCCAATTTAATTTCTCAATTCAATTTTCTCCAAAGATGTATCATCTGTTTAGTTTCAAGTGGCTTTTTACTTTGCATAAATCTAACAATATTGGTTGATTATCAGCACTGTACCTGTGTCAGCGCAACTTTTTTTTCACTACGAAATTGTGTGTCTCACCATCGTGCTAAAGAGCTTGCAGCTGCTCTCCTACCAGATGGCTGACCATGCACGTATCTACCACAGTCTTTCAGCAGAAAGTGTTCAACCGTGTCACATGTCCAGTTCCACACTGCCTAGGCTAATACAGAATTGGTGTACCCTGGCTCTAGTTGGAGTTGATCAGTGCCTGAGTACCGAAGCTGAAAACACTCTATAAAGTGCCTGAAACACTGTAGGGACTGGCACTATGCAAGACCCTAGTCTCTATTGATATGCAATGTTTTTTGGGAAAATGAGACATTGTCTTTCTCATGATGGCTGTGCACCAAGAACTACTACAATGAATAGCCACGATGAGTTATTTAAGTGCTATTACTTACAGGCTCTTCTTTGATACATATTTCTCCAGACAGAGTGGCTCCTACATCTCCTCCTGTAGAATCCTGTAAGCAGAGAGCAAATCATCCACATTAGTGTGTGTGTGTGTGTGTGTGTGTGTGTGTGTGTGTGTGTGTGTCACATATACACACACACCTAGAGAAAGAGAGAGAGAGATCTAAAGGTCAGCATAAAAAATAAAATAAAAAATAAAAAAAATAAAAAAAATTAAAATTAAAAAAAAAGACACTAGTACAACTAAACCAGCTTTTTTGCTGATAGGCTAATGGTGTCGCAGACATATTAAATTAATCAGTACCTCTACTCCATAACAAGACAAACTAGGAAAAGGTGTATGACCCAGTAGCTCAATCGGTAAGTGTCAGACCACAAATGCAAATGCTTCACAAGTTCATTCCTGGCCAATCCTAGGATTTTTTCGCCTTCACTTATCACATTCATCATCCCTTGAAATGATTTGTTAATGTGAAAAATGGCAATCTGGACCATGGTACAAGTAAAGTCTTTCTATAAGTGGTTGGGTCAGTTCAAAAATCAGAGGAATGCAAGGGCATACCACTTTCAGTAGGACCACACCTAGGAAAGCAAAGAATGTTCAAGTAAACCTTCTGGATGAGGACAGAGTTGCTATCCCAAAACACAACTTTTTGGAACCAGTGACTATCATGAATTTAAGGTTTTTGTGTAGTTCTGTTGTGTTTTTCCTAATGTATCATTCAAAGATTCAGTTCCACTTCTCACTAAGGCTTTCAGATGTGTCACAGTGTGCCTGCAGATCAAAGCATTTTGTGTTTGATATCTAATTGGTTATAGGCTTCTTTTCATCAATCAGTATGTCTCTTATTTCTATTTTTGATTTGTGAACTTGAAAAACCTACCTGTACAATGACATTAAGCCCATTAGGACAACGCAAAGTACTTAAGACTTGGGCATTTGCCTTCCTTGGAGCCCACATTTCTTTCCTTCTGTTTCTATGCAATTTCTTTCTCTCCTTCAGACTATGTTGTCCACATCGTCTTCTTTGGCTTTTCCTCTTGATCACATCGCCACCTGGGAATTTTGGTCCTGAAAATTTCGCAATTTTGAACATCTTCCTTAGCAGTTATTGCCAATTTCAGACCAGGTTTCATCTTATCAATCAATTTCATTGTGTCCATTTTGAATTCACTTCTACTTGGGGTGGGGGGAAGTGACTATATGTTTTGCAAATCTATCTGTGTTCATTCTTTTAATGTGCCCATAGACTCTTACCTTCATTTTCTAATGTCACTACAGGTATTTGCATATTGTCTGATTTCCCGACTGGTATTGTGCATATACAACTTTTGAGCCTAAAATTTTTCGTACGATATTGTATTCCTTTTTATCACTGTTTTCAATGTCTGTTTTCCTGGTTTTTGACCCATAGAGGCATTCTGGTTAAATTACTTTGTGGTAATGTCAATTTTGTGTGCTTGGAGATACGTTTATTGTTGTAATTATTTTGGGTAAGCCATCTTTTAGCATCTAATTTCATTTACATTTGTTTGGATTCCACTTTCCTGGATGTTTACACCAAGATATTTAAATTGTGGAACTCGTTTCATTTTGCCATACTTTGTCTCTTTGAAGTTTGGTGTTTGTTGCAGGTCATGTAGTCTGCCCAACTTTTCTGCAGTTTCTTTTAGGAGTTCAATCAGATATTGGCTGATTAAATGACATGAGTTAATATTAGTAAATCAGTTGCAAATGCTAGGCAATCTACAGATAATTTGCCTCTGCCTGAAATGATTGGCTGGCCAATTTTGAGGATTGATTTCTGTTTGCACCATTCTTGTATCACTTTCTCAAGAGCACAGTTAAAACGCAATGGAGACAGCCCATCTCCTCTTCTTACTCTCATTTTGATTGTGATAGGCTCTGAGAGTTCACCGTTGGACTTTGTCATTTTTATGACTGCAAGTGTTTTCATATCTAGACCTTGGTCTTTTAATACCTGGAAGAGTGATTCGTGAGCAACTGAATCATACAGTTTTTTGAAACCAATGAATGTGCAGACTATACTCTGCTACAAATTCCCAGACACCTAAGGATAAGCTTTAAGTCCAAGATTTGCTCTAGCCTGGTCTGAATCTTGCACTGCATTCTTCAATTTTTTTGTTCTTGTTTTCTGTACTCTTATCGAGAGGATGCTGAGAAAGAATTTTGTATGCAACTGATATTAGTGGGGTTCCCCTGTAGTTATATACATCTGTTCTGTCTCCCTTCTTGTGTAACAGATGAATTAATACATTTTTCCAATCTTCTGGAATTTGTTCTGTCTGCAAAAGTCTTGCATGATTTTGGTGATTCCTTTTATGGTGTCTGAGCCCACTGACCTGAGGATTTCTGCTATGATTTCATCTTCCCTCAATGCTTTATTGTTTCTAAGTCTTTTGATGTGTCTAGCTATTTCTTCTTCATATGTCGTGATGAATTTCAATTAATGTCCTCAGGTTCTTGTGGTGGGAATCTTAGTATTGATTCTGGGCAGTACACTCATGCTCATAAATTAAGGATAATGCTGATACATCGTGAAACAATGCTCTGGTGGGCAGCTTGCAGGTTTAAATCACCTAGGGGTATGACCGTGCTGTGCATCTGACCTGCAGTCGTCACATGGTGGCGCTGGCAGCAGTCCACATACGCAGAGGTGTGTTGGTGCCTGTCAGAGTACGATGCAGCGAGTAAGTGTGCAGATGTTTTCAGACATGCTAATGGTGACTCAGAGAACACATATTGATGACGTTATGGGGGGTAGAATAGTAGAGTGACTGGAGGCTGGTCAAACACAGCAGGTCGTAGCCAGGCCCTCCGTGTGGCACAAAGTGAGATCTCAAGATTATGGCAACAATTCCAGCAGACAGGAAACATGTCCAGGCACTACAGTACGGGACGTCCAAAGTGTACACCACCACAAGAAGACCGATATCTCACCATTAGTGCCTCCAGACAGCCACAGAGTACTGCAGGTAGCCTTGCTCGGGACCTTACTGCAGCCACTGGAACAGTTGTCTCCAGACACACAGTCTACAGACAACTGAACAGACATGGTTTTTTTGCCCGGAGACCTGCAAGGTGCATTCCACTGGCCCCTGGTCACAGGAGAGCCCGTAAAGCCTGGTGTCAAGAACACAGTACATGGTGATTGGAACAGTGATCCCAGGTTATGTTCATGGATCAGTCCAGGTATAGACTGAACTGTGATTCTCGCCAGGTTTTCTTCTGGCATGAACCAGGAACAAGATACCAGCCCCTCAATGTCCTTGAAAGGGACCTGTATGGAGGTCGTGGTTTGATGGTGTGGAGTGGGATTATGACTGGTGCACGTACACCCCTGCATGTCTTTGACAGAAGAACTGTACCAGGTCAGGTGTATCGGGACATCATTTTGCACCAGTATGTCTGCCTTTTCAGGGATGCATTGGGTTCCACCTTCCTCCTGATGGATGATAACACATGGCCCCACCAAGCTGCCATTGTGGAGGAGTATGTTGAAATAGAAGATATCAGGTGAATGGAGTGGCCTGCCTGTTCTCCAGATCTAAACCCCATCGAGCATGTCTGGGATGCTCTCAGTCGACATACAGCTGCACGTCTTCACACCCCTAGGACACTTCAGGAGCACCGACAGGCACTGATGCAAGAATGGGACACTACTCCCCAGCAGCTGCTCGACCACCTGATCCAGAGTATGCGAACCCTTTCTGCAGCCTGTGTACGTGTGCATGGTGATCGTATCCCACATTGATGTCAGGGTACATACGCAGGAAACAGTGGCATTTTGTAGCACATGGTTTTGGGATTGTTTTCTCAACTTATCACCAATAACGTGGACTTACATATCTGTGTCGTGTGTGTTCCCTATGTGCCTATGCTATTAGTGCCAGTTTTGTGTGGTGCCACATTGTGCAGCACCACATTCTGCAATTATCCTTAATTTATGAGCATGAGTGTAGTTCTTTGAAATATCTTGCATGTTCCTTGCTCTTTTCTTGACTATTTAGAACCAACTGTCCATATTCTTTCTTGGAGCACAGACTTTGTGGTTGATATCCTGTGACTTCATGTCCAAAGTTCTTATAGAAATTTGTGTTGTTTCTTTCAAAGCTTCTCTCTGTTTTGCGGAGTTCAACTAACCTCTATCCAATCTAGCTGGTTCATTTCTGTGCTGGGAAGTTTTCAACTGTTTTCCTGTACTTACCTTCTGTGCTTAGCTGTGCACTGATATAGTGTAGTAGGATTCTGACAGAGTTCTTTGGAATTTTTGATACTATTTATTTTAGTGTATGTCCTGATTTCTCCACCTTTTCACAGTTGGTTTAATTTTCAACATTGACTGGCATGTTGTTTTATTTACAAACTTCAGGCTGACCACAATTAGTCTGTTGTTCACAGTCACATCTGTTATGGAGGTGAATTTGTCTCTCTCTTGACAGCAAAAGTGACCCATAAAAGTGCTGTCTATTTTACTTTTGAAAATTCTAAAAATCCACTGCATTTTTGTCAGCTGGTGTCGTTTCTTAGAGTGCCAGTATTTGTATTTTTTCTTGTTTAGGGTTTGCTCTAGGTCTTGCAACTTTCTCACTCATAATGAACTATATATATTTAGTGTGTTGCAAAAGGTTTTGGTGTTTGGATGGAGATGGTCAGAGAACTCCATTTGTGTGTCAATGCAGAGGCCCCAGAATTTGATCATCTGATTATACTGTTCTTGACAGCAGTTGATTGATTATCACCTGGGGTAGGGAGTTGTTTCCTACCATGCCTCATGGTACTTGACTATCTCAAGTGTTGGACCAAAATACAGTTTTTAGAACTGAGGTGTTAATTCCAGAACAAGAACTCCAGTCACACCTCTGGTGATCAGATACTGATCACTTTACCATATGCTTCAAGTCAGATGCAGAGTGGGTTTCACAGCACATCTCTTCTGCCAACTCTGACACACTGACGGCCTTCATCGCCCCTTCTGTGCCACCCAACATCCCACACTGCAGACTAGTTCACTTCTCATCTCCTCTTACAAGGCAGCAAGCTAAGCTTCCTTGTTTTATCATCTAGATCACTGGTCACTGACTCACCCCGCCATGACAAAGCCTGGTCACAACCTGTATCTTTATTATTATTATTGTTATTGTCATTATTATTATTATTATTATTATTATTATTATTCAAAATGGCTCTGAGCACTATGGGACTCAACTGCTGAGGTCATTAGTCCCCTAGAACTTAGAACTAGTTAAACCTAACTAACCTAAGGACATCACAAACATCCATGCCCGAGGCAGGATTCGAACCTGCGACCGTAGCGGTCTTGCAGTTCCAGACTGCAGCGCCTTTAACCGCACGGCCACTTCGGCCGGCTATTATTATTATTATTATTATTATTATTATTATTATTATCACCATCATCTTCATCATCATATGCATCAGTTACAACATAATTGGTATAAATTTACCCTTATGGTACACATATCTACTGCAGTGGACTGCTATTACTGTCACTTGTTTGGAGTTTCCAATTGGTGCTGAGGCTGCAAATGCAAGCAGTTCACTTCATTGGACACTCCCTACTGATGCTCTGCCCTCATGCATTTGCAGCTCCAGGACTGACTGAAAATGCCAAAGAAATGACCATTAACAGCTGGGGTGGGGTGGGGTAGGGTGGGGTGGGGTGGGGTGGGGTGGGGTGGGGTGGGTGTGTTGGTTTAATTATTAAAAGAAGCAAACTAAAAAGTCATCAGCCCTCCTACCTGGAACAGCCAAGTTGACAAAACCACACCCCAAAGAAGGGCCTAGTGCATGAAAGCCAAGGAAAGAAAACCCCCAAGGATTACCGAAGTCCTACCAAAACTCAACAAAGTCTACAGAAAGGAACAAGAAAGATGAAAAGGGGGGGGGGGGGGGGAAGAGGAAGAAATGTGGGTCAGGTGCCCTGTCTATGGTGCAGCCGGCCACCAAAGGCAGAAAGTGCAATGGGGGACATACTCCACCCTCTTACCAGGGGCACCCCACCCAACAATACCTAGAAAAGATTAGTAACATGGACAGGGTGAGAAAAGCACTGGACAACAGAGGAAGAACACCGAGACAAACAGAACATGTGTGAAGGAGGAAGAAGAGCAAAAGAGCGGGTAGGGCGACGGTTGGGGCTGACCACCAAGCACAGACGGTCGCTGCCTGTCCAGGACACATGGGGGCAACAAGGTGTCCTGCAACCCCTTGGAGACAGTGGTAAAAACCCTCTTCATGAATAAACTGTAAAGCCAGGTCATCTGCTGAGCACCATGGGTAGCAACTCAGAAAGATTCAGAGTCTGCCACAAGGCAGCTAGCTTAGGACAGCCCAGCACGGACAGATCCTCGTCTGGAGGAGATGACCAGGCACCAAGCTGTTTTAAGGCCAACAGGCAAAGAAAAGATGGAAGCCATTTGTAGTGCTGGAGGGCACGGCAGTGGCCTGTAAGAGCCACAGCAGTTTCAGGGGTCCATCAAGGGGCAGTCTTCCATCACGGAGGAATTGCTGAAGCAGCTGCCAAAAGGATGGCATTGGTCAAATTCCTTGTAGACTCATCAATGCTGGCATGTGGTGAAGTTGTTGGGATGGCACCTGAGGAAAAAACATCCCAATCAATATTAGTTAAGTTCCACCTGGGAGGGCATCCAGGCAAGCGATGCTGGACAAAAGACAAGCTGACTGATGGCACACAAATCATCATGCCAAATTTAAAAGAATGCAAAACCCTCAAGATCGTCAAAGTCTTACAGAAGCTCGAAATGCAGTGTGAACGTCAAAGTGATATGCTTTTATTATTTTCCACAATGAAACTCTGTCTCGAAATCTGGCAGAAAATCCTACAGGATTTTTATCATATGTAAAGCAGACCAGTAGAAAGACACAATCAATACCTTTACTGTGCAATAACAATAAGGAGAGTTATTCCTCGAAATTCCTTTGCAAAGAAGACAAAGTAAAAATACTAGAATTCGAATGAAGAACAATTGCCAACTTGAGTAACTTCGAAGTAGATATCCCCATTGTAGCAAAGCAGCTTAAATCACTTAATAAAGGCAAGGCCACTGGTCCTGATTGTATACCAGTCAGGTTCCTCTCAGAGCAGGCTGATACAATAGCTCCATATTTAGCAATCATATACAACCAATCACTTGTTGAAAAATCTGTAGGTAAAGACGGCAAACTTGTACATATCACACCAATAGCCAAGAAAGGAAATAAGATTCATCTGCTGAATTATACACCCATATCGCAAATGTTAATTTGCAGTAAGATTTTGAACAAACATTGTGCCTGAATATTATGAGTTATCTCAAAGAAAATGATTTATTGGCAAACCGCCAACACAGATTAAAAAAATACTGTTCTTGCGAAATAGAATTAGCTCTTCATTCTCATGAAGTAATCAGTGCTACTAACAGAGAATGCCAAATTTATATCATATTTTTAAATTTCCAGATGGCTTTTGACACTGTATCTCACAAGCAATTTCTAATCAAATTGTGTGTCTTTGATGCGAGAGGATTAGAGAATTCTTGTCAGAAAGGTAACAGTTCACAGTAACTAATGGAAAATCATTGAATAAAATAGAAGTAATATCTGGCATTGCCCAAGAAAGTAACAGGCCATCTGCTGTTTCTGATCTACACAAAATGATTTAAGAGAGAATCTGAGTATCACTCTCGCACAGTTTTCAGGCAATGCTGTCATTTACGTCTTATAAAGTCATCAGATGATCAAAACAAATTGCAAAATAATTGACAGAAGATACTGTATGGTATGAAAATCGACAACTGATTCTAAATCACGAAAAGTGTGAAGTCATCCACATGAGTACTAAAATACAAATGGCCACTGCTTCCTGTGCAATATGAACAGAAACCAAGAAGCTAACAATGTCTGTGTGTGTCAACATAAAGACACAATCAGAGGCTTGCAAAGGGTTGACCCACTTCCCAGCATAAGGCTTGGAAACCATGAAGAGACAGCAAATGAGTATCCACAAAAACGAGATTCTTGTAATCAGGGTGTATACGTGGAAAAGAATAAAAAATTTCCGGGTTTTTACTGGTTTTACTGGTTAAAAACACATGTTCTCCCGGGTGAAAACACACTCTTTCTGTGTTAAGTGGCAGTACATTTTCCCTTGTAAAACTTATCAATCCTTTGAATGTGTATGGTTTTATACACGGGTGTAGAATCTCCCGGCACTTAGGAAATGAAACTCAGGGGAAAAAAATACATATTGGAAAGATCTCCAATATGCAGCAACACGTACGCTGCATATTTTCATATTACAAAAGTATAAATTCAAATTACACCAAACACCGCATGTTACTTTCCGAAGTATTGAAATCGAGATTGTGATTCGCTTTTGTAAGCCAGTCATAGCTCATGTCACGTGATCTCGCCAGCCGATGACAGCGGATATTCAGAGCATAGGACACATGATGTAGTCAGCCAATAGCAACATCACTGTTATGTAGTGCGAGTACACAAAGCAGGAAAAGTTAATGGTTTAAATTAATATACATAGTGCTGCTACAAGAAAATCAAAGCTTTCACATATAATGTTGGTCTCTAAGGTTAATAAGCTGCAAGAGAAGCTAACCTTTCACATATAATGTTGAACTTCTTTGCAGGTGTTACACTTCAACATATCTCACACAAATGTGTCAGTAACAGTTTGAATAATGACATAAATGTCTGATCTTCTGGGCTCGAAATTCTTCTAAATGGCTTGTCATCAAAGAGTTGATTTTTAAATGAGAGTCAAATGCTCTGTGAGTTAAGAAATTCATCATACATTCTTGCATATAGTTCAACTTCCGTAAAAGGAAATTTACTTTGAAAGTAATGCTTTTCAAACCACCATTCGCAATATTTTCCCGCAACCTGTTAGAAATAGGTTCCTTTCAGCAGCTGCCAGAGAGTGCCAGATAACAGGCATCACTGCGCATGCGCAGCTGCAATGGTGTAGGCTGCCCGTATGTTCGTACATGAAAAACATTAAAAGATCTTACACTATGTCATAAAAGAAACAAGACATCAGAGGATACTCCAAGACTCCAAAAACCAACAGGGATGAGTTTCAAAATCATATGAATAATCGACAGACCAACATGCGCTGGATACTAGGCGCTTTTTTCCTCAAGAATATGAATTTGGGCGACCCCTCTCCTGGGAACAGATACCCCAGTTTGCCCCACACGAATCTGGCAGCTTGCGCATGCCAGTAAAATTTTTCTGGGTAGCATCTTGCTGCTCGGTGCTACTGCTTATACAGCTAACAGCCACACTTCTGTATCCAGAAGTGGGAGAAGGTACTACACATGCGTGACTCAACTGCGCATGTGCATGAGCCCACTCATAACTGCTCACACAAATATAATATAAACAGTTGTGACGTTACGGTCATCGGAGGCAATTTGTTGTTATGAAGCATTGCATAGTCTTGCTAAAGCCTTTGAAACATTTTGCTGCTCGCACCCACTTGTATGATCAGTGTGTTTTTTGTTGTATATGGAGTATTTCCTTTACAACTTAAGTTTTATTTTCATTTTTCGTCTCTCGTTCATGTTTTGTTGCTGCAGTATTATTCTGTGGTAGCAGGATACAGTAACATCCTTTGTTAGAGTATTGTTTCTTACCAGTCAAAACTACAAAAATCAGCCAAAATTTAACTGAAAACCAACACAAAAAATTCCCAGAATTCTAAAAAATTCCCGGGTTTCTCCTGGTTTTCTCCACAATGAAGCACAAAGGGAAGCTGCTGACCGACTAGTAGAAGAGGTTCTAACTGGTAGGGAGCCAAAATGCATAAGTGACTCAGCTTCACCAAATTTATCTTTGATATGTTCAAGAAAAAAGAGTGATATGTTAGAGGCAAACGTCTTTCTTTTTGTCCAGAAAAAAAACAAGTAATGGAAAAGGCTTTCACCCCAAGCCAACGAGCTGGCCCCCTCCCAGTGGCTGGCCACAGTAAGGAAGACCGAAGAAGAAAAAGTAGAAGCACAGAGAGAACAGTGTCTGTCTGAAGCAATAGTCACGGAAGCGTGGCCAGAAGTACGCAGTTTTGCATGCTTCAGGTGCAGAGCACTTGCCCTGCTACAACCCACCCTGTTCAGGGGCTCACCCTGTGGGTGCCTCCCAGCTGTGGCAAGGGCCCCTGGCATCGTGGTTGTTGCCAGGATTTCCAATGGTCAAAAATCATGACCAACCACTCCTAGGCATACATGAGGTGGTGGCAGCTCAGGTACCACAACTTCGATCCCTATGTTGTCAGAAGGCTGATGCAGATGGGTACATAAAAGCCCTACCACACGGACTGGCTACAAGTGCTCGTGACCTAGAGAGTGAGGGGGGGGGGGTGGGACCTACACAAGGGGTGAGGGGAGGAGAGGAACCAATGCCGGAGAGGCTGCAGAGGCAGTTATAAATGGTTCAAATGGCTCTGAGCACTATGGGACTTAAATCTGAGGTCATCAGTCCCCTAGAACTTAGAACTACTTCAACCTAACTAACCTAAGGACGTCACACACATCCATGCCTGAGGTAGGACTCAAACTTGCGACCATAGCAGTTGCGCGGTTCCGGACTGAAGTGCCTAGAACCGCTCGGCCACCACGGCTGGCAGAGGTAGTTCTTCCCTAATTGGTTCACAATACGGGAATAATTTAGAACGAGAGGTCAACCCCCAATGGCAACCAGAAAAAAAAGGGGGAAGAGTAGACCAGGGCAGGAGGAAAAGGAGCTAGGATGGGTAGGAGTGGTTATGGGGAAGGGAATGTAGCCTGGGAGAGAAGAAAGCTGCAATAGCTCAGGGCCTGTGCACATCACAAACATAATCACAAGGGAGCTGTGGGCCCCTGGGGTGGGGAAGGGGGCAGGTGGGATGCAACAGGGGCCCTGTCATCTTGGAACACAGTAACACCATTGCGCAACAAACATTGTACATGGGATGTACCTGATCAATCAGAATGGTCACATAATCATTCGCAGTAATGTGCCCTTGAAGAGTAACCATGGGGCCAATGGAATACCACAACATGACTGCCCAAATCATCTTTGAGCATCCAACATGTTTTGTTCTTGGCATGTAAGCTCAGTCAAAGTTGGAAACAGTGCTAATCAAGACTCATCCAGCCAAATGACATTCTGCCATTGCTCCATAGCCCAGGATTAATGGCTCTAGCACCAACTTCCTGTAGCTGGTTTTGGAATTCCAGCTCACCCTGCAATTCCCAGCTTATAGAGCTCCTTTCATATTTTGATGCTGAGGAGGTTCACAAATGTGGCATTCAGTTCTGCAGTGACTTTTGTAGTTGTTGTCCTCGTATTTTCATCACAATCCTCTTCAATGAGTATCCATCATGATCATGGTCACTCAATACACACTTTTGTCCACATTGTGACTTAGTGGATTACATTTTTCTGCTTTCCCTGCATGCAGCATAATTCTTCAATATGTTGCCTCTTGAAACAACTAACACTTTGGCTACCTTGATTACAGAAGCAGACGCCATTTGAGCACCAATAATTTGCCCATGTTTTGATTCACTTAGCACTGACATAATGCACTCACAACTATGCAGAACACCGTTTTGACTACAGCTGACACTTAGAATGTATTAAGGATATTTGGCCAGGTGCCGTCTGTGATCAAATACATCAGCGCAAGATGCAGTCATGGCTACCATCTTCACTTATGTTCAGGCATATGTTTCTCCAGTAGTTTCCATATTTTTGGCAAACTCCTGTACCTGCATTGAAATGAACTTAACTTTCTTTAGACAAGCTGTGTGGAACCAAAATGATGTGTAACATTCTGATGCAGAGTATACCAACACACGGGATGCTCCATGGAGGACTTATGTTTTTTCTCCCCATGTTTTACCTGTCAGCTTTCCCACAAGGTGCTCTCATGTTTGTAATTTCTTGGCCGTGTTGGACAGGTAATTATAATGTCAGCATTCTGTCAAGGTGACGCCAAGGTATTCTGGCTTATTGTATTTGACTATGCCAAGAGGGCAGACCATGGACTGATGTTTGCTGATGCTAGACACATAGTTTATTTATTTTTGTCTTTACTGAACAAATATTAAAATAGACATCGAAAATTCTACAATTCTTAAGTTTTGCATCACATTTAATAGTCTCATCTTATAGCTAGAATTCTACTTCATATTTAAGTGTTTTACATCACATTTAATCTTTTAATATTCATGGCTAACTGTTAAATTGATGTGGTGCACTTGGAACTGATGAAGTGTGTTTAACTATACACTTAAACAATTTGAGGAATACACAATAATGAAGTTTGTTTCCTTCGGAGATTAATTGGAAAGATGAAAAAGACACACTTCTGTTTTAGAAACATTGCATCTATGTCACCATGTCTTAAAACAGTTGTATAGTTTATTGATACTCTTGGGTAGCTGTTCTTCGTGTTAAGAAAGATATTGACTCTGATGTGAAATAGGAAGGTCATCTGCATATAGGAATTACCAGCTGACCAAGTTCGTCAGATCAGCTGTGTAGAGACTGAACAACACAGGAGCTGGAATGAAGCCCTGAGCCAAGCCATCACGCGTACATGCAACCCGTTGTTCTTTCCACCTTGGTGTACTTTAAACCACTGATTGCCCAGCATGTTGCTTAGGATATTTCATAAGAGTTTTACATGGTGGTATTTTCAGAAATGTCAGTATTAAATCCTTGTGCCACACAGTATCAAAAGCTGGTGACAGATCAACAAAATCTACCCTATACTTGTGTTTTTTCTGGTAGACATTTTTTGCACACACTGTCAAGGAGAGCACTTACCCACAGCAGCTTCTAAGAGGTCTAAATCCAGCTTGTTCAAATGATCAGAGAATTAATTTGGTCTTGTATTATTTCCAGGAGGTTGTAAGAATAGATAAGTAGAGATACTGTGTGATAGTCCTCTGCAGCTGTTCCTTCTGTTCCTCTCTTAAATTTTTCTAGTAATGTTCCTGTGCAAAGAGTTTCACGAAAAACATGAACTAGTCATTTTTGCGTTGTGGCTCCACTGTGCATAAGAAATTCAGGGTAGAGCACATCTGAACTTGCAGCTTTTCTACATTTTGATTGCTGCTGTCACACTCTGCATGAATAAATGGATATTTCCAATTAGGGCTATTCTAGCATATGGTGTTTCAGATGCAATTCCAACATCAAACACTAAATATACACCAACATAATATGTATAATACTTCTCAGAGACAATCTGAAAACATGCTCAGAATTTGCCAACCTGTATTGTGATCACATTCTACATCATGGAACATTTCTCACTCATTTCCACAAGTAGTTTGTGCATCTAAACACTAGAGAGTGATTTAAATCACTTATTCCTTTAATGAGTAGCATCACAATCAGCAAGTCACTTGGTGCAAGAGACTAAGTAGAAACACAAATTTCCCACTACTCTCAGCATTATCATTACATCAGTAAAAAGCAACTCTCATAAAACCATTATCATGAGATAAAATTAAGTGTATTCTCATTGTGAGCTTCTATGTCATCTCACGGATTGTCAGGTGATAATAATACAACTATGAATTGGTTAATTTTTACCTTATAGAAACCACTGCAATAATCATAATACAACACCAGAATGTAACAAATTATTGCAGTCCTATTACTTTTTACCTTCAGATCCTCAATATTGTAAAAAAAAATTATCTTTTTACCACTTACCATGATGAATTGCTCATGTGTTGTGGAGGCCCTTGCTTCACTTCCTTCTTTCGCATTTGCTTTATTTGATGCTTCTGTTATCAATGTGTGCACAATACTTTTCTGCTTGAATACATTTTGAGAGAGATATTAATTATTCTGCTGTATCAAAAGGAAAATTCACTTGAAAAAACTGAAATTGCAGGGAGCCTGAAAGGCCGGCCAGTATTTACCTTATGAGATGAAATTCCAAGCAAGCACCCTACTGCTAATAGGCATATTTAAAAAAAATTGTTTGCAACTGAACTTATTTAGCTGATGAGTTGGCTTTCTTCTTCTTCTCCTTTTTGTCACAAAATCTTGTCATCTTCTAACTGAAGTTTCTCTCTCCTTTTTTTATCCAGGTTCTGTGGCTTCCACTTATCTGAAAAGTGATGTTTCTTGGCAACAGCACCTCCAGTTTCAAGCACTCAACTATTATTAACTTTCATTCAAGTACGAATATTGAGAATTCATCTGGTCAACTTGTCAGAATTTAATCTGAAAATGTGACAGACTTTAATGGCCTCTTCCTAAAAGTAATAGAATTTTCAATTTTTTGAGGTTTCCTTTCATCCGAATTTCATCTACACCAAAAATTTTCCTTACAACATTTTCCTCTTTCTTTTCTCTGTGAGACTAATTTTTTTGTTATATCTGTTCCCTGTGGCAATGAGACCCTTCCATGTACTGACTTTTTACATATGAGATTCACAGTTCAGTTTCAGTTGCAATTTCATGACATTGTTCTAGTGAGAGAATTGATACTTTCTTATTGGTGGAGAGAACTGTAGTCTGGCAAGAGCAGAAAAAACATGTCTACCAGTGAGCCTCAGAATTCTGCCCTTAAAGGTAATTATTGGGTTGGTGCATAAATTCGTAGCATTTTCCCATAAGTTTAATAAACACAACAGATACACATAATAGAGATTTAATCATCTATAATATATTCTCCTTCACTATTGATAATAGTCTGCCAATACTGCAGTAACATTTCGATAGTATGACTGTAGAAATTACATGGTTCTGAGGGAAAAAGCTTGTCAAGCCATGTTTGGAGAGCATTTTCGCCTGGAAAGGAAGTTCCCTGAAGACAGTTCAATCGACAATGGAAAAGCTGAAAATCTGAGGGTGCAAGATCAGGTGAATAAGGTGTGTGCAGACTGCTTTCCATCCCAACTCCTGTATAATGTTTTGGTTAGTCTAGCAGAATGCAGGCAGGCATTATCATGGACTTCACACAGCCTTCCTGGTCGTTGTTCTTTAACTGCATCTACAAAACATCTCAGTTGTTGACAATAAATGTCAGCAACGATGGTTACACCTGAGGACAGCAATTCCTAGTACACCACACCATCACTGTTCCACCCGATGCATAACCTTATCTTTTGTGGATGTGCGCAGTTTTTTGTACAGGAAGTTACCACTTTGTTTGGGCTCAAACACTGCTTTCTTTTCTTCACATTAGCTTAAAGACACTGGTTCTCAGCACCAGTAACAATACAGGATAGGAGTGGTCCGTGCCGTTCACGAGCCAACTGATGATGAGCAAGCAGGGATGCATATATGGTAACCCCCGATTTTTGTGATTTTGGCTTAGAGCATGCAGTACCTATACACTCAATTTCTGAACCTTCCCCAGTGCATATAAATGTTGCACAATGCTGCAATGATCACCGTTATCACAGTTCATAGCATCTGCCAGTTGTCAAGTACAGTGATGTGGATCATTGTGGATTACAGTGTTTACACAATCTTCATCGAACCCCCAAAGGTCTTCCTGAATGTCACTATGTCAAAACAGTCCTCCTTAAAATGAGAAAACCCATTTTATTGCTGTGCTCCATCCAGTGGTATTATCCCCACACACGGCACAAATGTTTCTGAATGCCTCCACTGGGGTCACCACTCTACGGAAATGTCAGAAGAATATATCACAAAATTTCTGATTTCTCCACCTGGCACGCTATTTTCCAGTGTCCACAGTTCCATGCACTGTTTCCAAATGACAACATTTAAACTCAAACAGCAACAGTGAACTGCACATAAAAATGACAACTGATAAGCTTATAGCCTCCAAAATACCAGAATATCAACATGCAAAACAAAAATCCTATGAACATATGCACAAATCTAATACTTGCCAGCAATTCTGCCTCCCCTTAATTTATTAACATTGTCATCTGAGATATACTGTTGTGTGGTCTGAGGTAGAAGCTAGATTGGGGTTATAGGCTAATGAAGCCAATGGATGTGAATACGAAATCTTGTTTGTTGTCACAGACTCATCTGCAACATGGTCTGAAGTCTATGTTAGGTTGATAGGTGATAAATTTACTTGCTATGAGCAGTGTGCAGCTGCTCAAAATATGAATTTCTATAATTGTGCCTTTAAAGATTATTAATGGCATGTGCTGTGTTAACTCATTTCCTATATGTTCATGCCTATTTACCACAGCAAAGAATTTATTTTCCCTGACAGTGTGATTTGCTTACATCTTAACCTATAGTAATTCTAGGCTGTTATCACACTAGAAATTAATATTTCCTTCCCTCACAACTAAAAGAAACTCAGATCATTAGGACATCACAACCTGCTCTACTCTGCTACCTCATGTCTCACTGTCATTCACGAATGACATTACCAATGTATGCTTCAAAGAAATTGTGTAGACGGATTTTGATAAAATTTTAACATTTTTTTTAAAAATAATCATGTGTACCATTAGTGTGAAAAGGTACTCAATATATTTTCCTGTTTGAAAGATAAAAATAAAGAAACCTACATCAAACCCTTTCATTTATTCATTGTGTCCTGTAGATCCTATCAAGAATAGCTTTCAGGGATGTGGAATGAAGTCAAGCTGCAAATACACTGTTTAATACTACTCATGTTTACGACAGATAAATTGAATCAAGTAAATTCAAAAGAAAGCCACTACTTTGAAAAAAATTACTAACTCCTCACTTCCACTAAACAGCTGCTGTTTATATGCTATTATTAGATTAATGTTTATTTGATAACAATTTTATTTTTCAAGGAAAATATTCATCCACATCACTAAATACTGAGACCTACTCACAGTACATCAGTGTTTGTGATGCAGCTTCATGATGAACATGCCTACTTACCATATAGGTAAATCACCGAGTCTAAATATTCAGATAATTTGCAGAAACAACAGCTAATCAGATGTATATTTTTATTTTCTTTTCAGTTAGTATAGATTCCCAATTTATGGTTTCGTGATACTAAAAATTTTATGGAATATCTTCCCATCACAGTACATAACTACTATCTAAACCCTAGAATAGGAGGCAAAGTGTACACGAAAATTATTTCTATGTCTTGTATTGTGAATACGTAAATCACTGATCACTGCAAACTAACTTTTTTATCAGCAATAAAAACTGTTAAGGAGTAAATGTATAGTGAAATGCGTGTACAAATGCTAAGATCTTAATAGAGGCTCCTGTAATATGTATGGCTATCTATCGCTCACTTCTGCTGAATTAACACTATTTACTTTAGGTTTTCTGCCTCAGTAGTGTTTTGATGAAATAAGAACCTTTCATTCTTAAGAATTGTTATAATACACTGTTAATGTTTTGACACTTTTTGAAGTACTCACACATTTATTTTGTTGTGATATTCTTCCAGCTGGCAATTTATTATTTACAGTCTTTTACAAAGTCAATACTGTAGATTACTACTACCGTATTTGTGGTGAAGTGAAATTTGCTTCAAGGAAGTTTTAAATTATGTCGTCTATGAAAAAGGCACATTTCTTATATTTTTGGCTGTAAGGTAAGGTCTATGACAAAAAATGCACAGCACAAACATGTTACACTATACGTCTCACCAATCATATCATGTGGATGAACAGAAAAGGATGTCATTTGCCATTTGGACTGTCAATGACGACTGTAACTGCCTCATAGTTTCTTTAGAAAGAAAGGAGTTTGCACGATGAAAAAACAAAAAGCTGTACACCTCAATATAATTTTGTAGTAAAGTTCTGATAGAATGTAAATACTTTTGCATTAAAGGTGACTTATCACTGAAAAGCAAAAGCATTGAGTCATTAACAATGCACATATAAAGAAAGAAAGATCTTGCTAGTTTCCAGTGTAATCGTTTCTTGAGCTAAAGTAAACACACGTGCGCGCACACACACACACACACACACACACACACACACACACAAGAAAAGAAAAATGTGCATGCACCTGTACCCCAACTGGGCACACAATACTACATTTTGGTACTGTGGTGCAGTTTGTGTTAGGTATGGCGGGTAAAGGGAGAGGGAAGCGAGAGGCAAGGAGAGGGCTGGGTTGAATGGCTAGCGGCTCGGCAGGAGGCAGCCACTATGCCAGCTCAGAATGAGGGAGGGAGGGATGGCAGGAGCATCGGCTAGACATGAGATGCACTATTGTCAGAGCCAGTGGGGAGTGGGACATAAATTTGGGAGGGAGTGAGAGGAAGGGGAAACTTTCGGGTGGAGGATGTGGGTTATCAGATACAGAGGTCAGAACAATTACGGAGTGAAGGATGTGTTGCAAGGACCACTCCTGCAATCGTGCTGGCCTCAATCTCTGGCAACCCATGTCCCCATACCCTCAACCCAAAAGTTTCCCTTTCCTCTGTCCTGTCACCACCTCCCAAGTTCACTCCCCCAACATCATTACAAGTGGGCAAACCAGCTGCCCCTCGCCTCCCAAACCTCTCTCCCACCCTATCCATCCCAACACAATACCACCCAAGGCCCACCACCTGAAAAAATGCAGCATTGTGCATCTAGCTGGCATTACATAGGGGCATAGGCATATGTATGCCATGTATATGCATGTGTATAAGTGTATGTGAGTGTTTTGTCTGTATTTGAACTGTAGATCAAAAAAAGATTACACTGAAATGTAGCAATTTTTTTTCTTTGTGTGTGTGCCTGTTGACAATTCAACAATTATTCTTTTCAGTGTGTGGTCTCCTTTAACCAAAAGTGTTTACATCCTAATATAAGCTCCTTAATTCACGATGTACCTCATTACAAAGATCCTAAACTACCACAAATGATTTCTGTGAGCTATAACGAATCCTTAAATTTAGATGAACGTAACTTCTCTATAAGGATACATCCCTCCTGTCACAAGTGGAGATCAATTAGCTCACCACAGGCATTGAATTTTCTAAAAATATGGCAGAACTTCTGGCATTACATTTGAAACAATGAAAGTATCTAACATGACTCCAACAGAGTATCCACATTTCGCAATGAACTGCAGAATTAGATCAGTTCTTTAAAATGGAAAGTGAGTTCACTTACTGCAAAGGCACAGTCCTGATCAAGGCTTTGAAGAAAAACATTAAAACAGTACTTTTACCCAATGGTCACCAGGTTCCTTCTGTTCCTGCAGTGTATGCAACAAATACAAAACAAACAAACATAATCGAAATATGAGACATACTGATAGAAGCAGACTATGCAAAACAGTGGTAAGAAAAAAGGAAGGAAGATTATGGTTTACTGCCCCATGGCCAATGATGTCAGTAAGTTGGACCAATCATAAGTTTGTGAGGGTTTTAAAATTACTGTCATATTATTAGTCCTGCAACATGGTTACAGTAAGCACTATTTGAATGGGCTAACTGTGCTATTTGCAAACAATCGAAAGTTCCCAGAAGAGGCAATCATCAACTAGTTGAGTAAAAAAATGTTGTTACTGAACCACTTATGGAAGCACGTTTTGCTTACAATATTACTGGTACGTATAATGGAATTTAAGACCAATTTTGTAAAAACTTCAAATGTCAATGGCTCTACTTTCTCCAACTAACGTCAAAGCTCCCCCCCCCCCCCCCCCCCCCCCCCCCCCCATCTTTTTCGGGAAAGTGAAACACAAGTGTGTTTATTGTTTGAATCCACACCGCGTAAGATCTTGATTTACTTGATTTAGTAGTACGTCATACAAAGAAAAACGTTGTATTAGGCATTGTATGGACGGATGGTGGGGAAAGGAATATTACAACGCCTGCGAAGATTGGCTGACATAGAACATGCCGAAAAACTCAACTTCAACAATGAAGTTAGTTAATACACGATTCATTCACCATTTATTATCGTATACTCACCATCTGTTTATCTTCCGAAACAAGAGCGACTACAGCAGACGCCTTGTAACTTTATGTTTAGCCGGAATGTACGATGGCATTGCCAACCGACTACTGTAAGTGGAACTGCGCCATTCGAGTGTTAATCGGAAATTAATTATATTTAGAGAAAAACATATGCAGCTTATACGGGATTGATCTATAGTGTTTTATCGACTAACGACGATTTTAACGATAAAAATTCCGATAAGGTTTCGTAATAACAACTACTAATAATAATTATTGCATGATGGTAGCCCTGTGGGAAAAATGGATGAAAAACAAATCACGCCGATGGGCGTCTATATTTGAAGTAGTTTGTAATCACAATCGTGTCCTATAGGAAAGGAAACCAGTAGCTGTGTCTTTACAGAACCACCTGAGTGTTTAGTTTATGCAGTAATTACCGAATACGTTGTGTGATAAACTGATCGTCATTTAACCTGTTTACACAACAAATGTATGTTATTATTCTGTACAGTTTTTTATGTTGTATGTTTTACGACGTTAAATCATTTCACATATTTTATTGTAATACTGCGAAGATCATCCGATGTCAATATGTATATATAAGTAACTCAACTTTTTTTATTAAGGCAAATTCATAACGAGGCAAAACTTATTGCTTTCTTAGCGTTCTCCTCTATTGAACTGCCCATTCAGAGTTAAGGAGCCCAATAATCCAGAAGAGTTGGGTAGAATGTTGACACACCAGTCGCATTAATGTGCCAGTGAGTGCATAAGGGTGTTTCGACGCACTGTGGGGTACATGCTACAAAACCTTAGAGAGTGCCATACAATCTTCAATACAATTGTAGCGATAGTGGAAAATTATCTTGCTGCAAAGTGCCGCTTGTCAAAGAAGTTCATGAGACTGTAGCCATAAAGTTCACTTTCCGTCAGTGCAGTGAAATGTCGGGTGTGTTGTGCAAGGGCGTTGCTTTCTTTACGTCGCAGCTGTCAATTGGCTTTCCGTGCCAGTCGCCGGGGGCGCTGCAATCTGCATTGAATATTTCACAGCCGTCACGGGCCGTACGTTTTGTTTTGAGATATAACAGTTCTGTTATTATTTCTAATCAATTATTAATCTTCTGTATTTACACGTAATAGAAGCAACATTCTAAGATCGTGTATTTACCCGATCTGTATTCCCTAATTCTTGTGCGCCGCCCAGCGTTTAATTTCTGAACTTTCAGGTGCCGGAACGCGCCCCCTTCTACCATCCCCCCCCCCCCCCCACCCGCCGCTCCGTACAGAGAGAGACTTGTGATAAGACTAACAATGAGAAAGCATTTTTTAGAGAATACTGTTCTGAAATTCAGGTTCTTAAACCATAATATCTTATAGTCACAACAGCTGCCGCCGTACCAGTGTCACTTCGCTCCATAGTTTTGCTTCATACGTATTGGCACAAGTCGGTAGTCTTCGTGACTATGACATCATGTTTTCAAATGCTGCCAGCCGCAACGTTCGAACAGTTGCTTTGTAGCTGCTCTATGAACGCGTGTTCATTATTAATCAACAAGGCATTTAGCAGTTAATGACGATGAAGATAAACCTGCTCCATCTGGTTCTCGTACAATTCCATTTTCCACGTCTTCAGGAAACGTTAATTCTGTGTGCATTTTGTACCATAGCAGCGGATCATTGCGTCGCGCCTGAGTTGATAACAATGCAAGATAAAGATAAAACATTCCCCCCTCCTCACCCTGAGTCTGCCGTAATCTTCTTCCTCTCCTCTCTACCCCACATCATGTTACACTGCCATGGGGAAAGACTATATGTAATGTTCTTCAGTCAGATTTTGTCATTTGAAACTTTCACGCTAGTGAGTGAAAAAGAAATCAGAAGTTTTATTTATACAGGTAATGAATAAATTCGCTTCTAAATGTAAAATGTAAGTATTGGAATAAAAAATATCTATGACTTACTTTTACATTCGCAAAATAATTAATTAGTTTCTATGTTACTAGCCAAAGAGAAAGGTCTTTACCATTTAATTAACATGAGACTCTACGTGTAAAAATTGAACTGAACAACCACTATTGTTATTTGTAATTTTTGGCGGCCTTGACACAACTATACTCCGTGGCGCCGCTGACCGGGCCAAGCAGCGGGTCGCTGCGTATGAACAATCGGCACGTAACTTCAGCATAGGAATAACAATGGCGGCAGCGTCAAAGATGTGCATTAAAACCGCTCACAGGAACAGTGGTGGCATGCTGATCCGTGCCTTTTGAATGCTCAGGCGCGCAGAGCACCGCTTCTCGATGGTGTCGTGTGGAGAGGCCTTTTGCACTTACCTCATAAAGTCAGTTCCATCTCTTTCTTTCTGCATCTACTGATTATTTCTCTGTAATCAAACTAACACATGAAGCGCGCTTGAAAATGCCAGTGAAACTTGTTAAGCATTGTAAATTGGAAAGTAATTCTGAAAGTATACGGAATGTAGGCCTAACTGCTGTTGTGACGCTGCGCGACGCCAAAATATTGTATTCAACTAACGTCAGTACTGTCTACCAAATCGCTCAATTAACATTACCTTTTGTTCTGCCCGCGCTATTGAATGTACATTATTGTAAACACAGAACACAGGCTATTATGACCCCACAGAAATTAGTTTAAATAAAATTACTCCTATAACAAAACTGTAATGCAGTTAAGTTACAATATGCTTGACCATAAAATACGCACCATCGGGTATTGTTTCTAAACAAAAACAATAGTTGTGGAAAATGCCATGTAATTTAAATATTTCAGTATCTTGCATCCTGCAGTGAGCATAACCAAAGAAATGCTTTCTCTGTCTATAGCACAGATTCACACAAAAGTAATTTACTCAAATACAGGGTGTGCCAAAAAAGTGTATACACACTTTGAAGCGTCATAGAAAATTTATTTCCCGTTCTACAATGTTAAATTTCTGGAAATGGAAAGCTTAAAGTCCAATTTGAAAAATAAATGTACTTTGCAAATGTGATTAACGTTCAGACTGGTGGCCTTCAGCATCAATACATTTCTGAGTACGAGTCACCACTGATTCCGTACATTGTTCCAAAGTGTCCAATGAGATTTCTGTACACACCGCCTGGTTTACATTTGTACATCTCATCTTTTACTGTACCCCATAAGAAGAAATCCAGCGGCGTGAGGTCTGGAGAGCGTGCAGGGAATTCGATTGGTCCCCTGCATCCTATCCACTGGCCTGCACATTGTGATCCAGGTATGCTTGTACGTCCCTATGATAGTGCGGTGGGGCGCCATCTTGTTGGAAATCAAACTCATCATTACTGTATAATGCACGAATGGCAGGGAATATGGAGTCAGCAAGCATTGTTAGGTATGTTTCTTCAGTAACAGTATCTTTAAAGTGGAAAGGCCCAATGAGTCCCCTTGCAGACAAACCACACCACACATTTACACCAGGCAAATTCACAGCCTTTTCAACTGTAATGTGAGGTTTATCTTCAGCTCAGTACACACAATTGTGCCTATTGACAGTTCCATTGACTTCATCTGACCAAATTATGCTACCCATAAATCCTGGTTCACGTGTCACCATCTCCTGAACACATTCACAAAATTCTAACCTTCGATCTGGATCGTCGCCACTTAGCTGTTGCACCAGCCATGGAATGTACACACGAAACTTGCCTTTCTTCAGAATGCATAGGTCGCCCTGATCGACCTTTATGCACATCACACACTGTTCCATGAATTTCGAATTTGTCTCGTAGACGTGTAATTGTTAACCTTGAAGGTGGTTCTGTACTATACTCTCTTCTCCACTGTCTTCGAACCGCAGCTACATTCTCAAACTTCCAGTACCACTTAATTATCTGCTTCCGCACTTCAAAGCTCAAACGCACATCCGACATGTTGCAATTTAGTGGTGGGCAGGAAATCGCGTATCTGTTAGAAATCACAGTGACTGAGAAGTCACAGATATCACAGTAGCAACTTTACAGAATCTAACTGCGATTTCAGTCACAGTTAGCAGTCGCAAGTAGTATTTCACATTGAAAGACGTGAGCCATCTATTGGTCGAATTTAGCACTGCTTTCTGCGATTTCAGTGACAAGTCGCAACTAAGAGTCGCAAGTAGCAACTAAAAAGCGCGGTTAACAGTGCCATCTGTGGGTCAAAGTTCGTACTACGTCCATCTCTGCGGTACGCTATGGAGTCTAACTGCGATTTCCGTGACAAGTCGCAACTAAGAGTCGCAAGTAGCAACAAAAAAGCGCGGTTAACAGTGCCATCTGTGGGTCAAAGTTCGTACTACGTCCATCTCTGCGATACGCTATGGAGTCTAACTGCGATTTCCGTGACAAGTCGCAACTAAGAGTCGCAAGTAGCAACTAGAAAGCGCGGTTAACAGTGCCATCTGTGGGTCAAAGTTCGTACTACGTCCATCTCTGCGGTACGCTATGGAGTCTAACTGCGATTTCCGTGACAAGTCGCAACTAAGAGTCGCAAGTAGCAACTAAAAAGCGCGGTTAACAGTGCCATCTGTGGGTCAAAGTTCGTACTACGTCCATCTCTGCCATACGCTATGGAGTCTAACTGCGA
The DNA here is from genome assembly GCF_023864345.2 of Schistocerca serialis cubense. Lineage (NCBI taxonomy): Eukaryota > Metazoa > Arthropoda > Insecta > Orthoptera > Acrididae > Schistocerca > Schistocerca serialis. The sequence goes on from NC_064646.1 coordinate 430,890,431, forward strand.
TTTCCGTGACAAGTCGCAACTAAGAGTCACAAGTAGCCACTAAAAAGCGCAGTTAGAACTGCCATCTGTTGAGCAAAGTTCATACTACGCTATTCGCTACCGAGTCAAACTGCGATTTCTGTGACAAATCGCAACTAAGAGTCGCAAGTAGCAACTAAAAAGCGCAGTTAACATACTTCTCCTAGTGTCATCTGTTGACCGACGTATGTACGTTATGAGAGCCTTGTGCCTCACGAGATCGATGTGCTGTGTGTGCATGTGAAGGGCTTATTTCAATAGTGGTACAAGTCCATTTTTGTTAATTTTGAGATATAGAGTCGTAAAGTTAAATGAGTGCTGAAAAATCTGCAGTTGAGATACCAGAAGTATTCACCATATGGCTTCTTGCTAGAGATGAGCCTTTATTTATGTTTGTTTGGATCACTAATTTCAGAAGCATTATAGACAGAAAAGTGTAGGTAATGGACTTGTACCACTATTGAAATAAGCCCTTCATATTATATGACGACATGCACATTCAGCATCAGTTATGGTTGGTCAAATACTGCTGTGACTCTGAATGTATTATATTAATAAGAAGCGACATTGCCTTTTTCTCCTGAAAATATCGAGTAACGTAACAAATGTGTTTGATTCTGCTTCCAATATGACAGTTTTGCTTAATACTCCACATGCCTACAGGACTTTGCAATGTTAACATAGCAGAACTCAGACATCTGTATAAGTGTAGAGAAATGAAAACAGTCATATGAATGCCCCACAGTTCAAGACTCGGGAGAAAAGTTTTACACCTGGTGTTCTACAAGGCAACTTCACACACAAGAACTTTTTGCCGACACTACTACCACCTACATAAGTAAGCTTTTCCTGTGTCACTTTCAAGTAATGCACTTAAGCTATTCCTGATTTAACTGGAAGATCTGTACTTCCCACTTTCATATCAACAGCCTCAAAATGCATATTGTAGACTTCGGGATATGTTACAGGTCAGTGTCACACCAAGATTGTGGAGAAAGGGGGGGGGGGGGGGCGGCATGTCACTCTCCAACAAGTGTTTACCAATAAATAAGTGGCGGAAAATTACGGGTATAGGACGGCTTAACATGTGGAAAATGAGATTTTTATTATTCACTCAATGTATTTAACATTTATTATTCCTTTAAAATCGCACAACAACTTCAATAAAACACTTTAATCAGTCATACACTTATTTCATAATTATTTCACTTTTAAACTGCAAATCCTCTAAGAGCTGTCTTGAATCTTCACGAGTCTCTCTCAACAGCCTTGATGTGGATAGATACGTACAGCAACCAGTAATCAGTCAGAACTGCGTCTGCAAAAACACAAGGATTATTAAACAATTTTTGCTGTCACTAATTACTAGCAATATAATTGACAGAGTAGATTGCTAATATTTGCTATATCACATTTGCTATATCACATTCGCAAGAACGATCTCACTGAAGTAATTAAGTCCATCAAAACGCTTAGAAACTAACCTCTCGTCTGACGAAAACGGTCTAAAGACTGGCAATTTCTTCAGATCTATTGACAATGATATTTTGAATTATCACTTTACTGAGTGACTGAAATGTAGTTCAGGTACCTATGAACATAACAATATGTTAGAATTCATTTTCTAAACACGAACTATTACGGTACTGTGCGGCTACTTACATATTAATTACACTATTAATATTATCACAGTTGTTTCTTTAATACAAAATTAAAGCCAACGGAAGAATAAACGTAAAACATACTTACCAATGACAGGTTTGTTGAGATGCAATTTTCTGTGTGGACAGATGTAACTTTTTCATACGGTGGTACGTCGCAGCAATCGCAGGAGTCACAGAAATCGCAGAAGTAGCAGAAGTCGCAGAAGTAGCAGAAGTCGCAGAAATCGCGGAAGTAGCAGAAGTAGCAGTGGCGGAGGGATACGCGACTTAGGTTCCTTAACTGCGACTCTTAACTGCGACAAATCACAGTTAAGAATAACAGATACTGAAAAGTAGCATTCACAGAAATCACTGATATCGGAAAATCGCAGTTTAGCCCATCACTATTGCAATTACTTCCTTGCCACTGCTGCCACCTGCTGAAGAAACATAACATTACTTTCTCACAGATATTTAACCTTGTAGAACGGGAATTAAATTGTCTATGACAGCTCAAAGTGTGTATACATTTTTTTGACGCACCCTGTATATACAGAAATTAATTGCTGGAAAACAATTACGAAAATTCAAGGATCGTGGGATTTTGTTATTAGCAACAGCAATTAAAAAGAGATCTGATAAAAAAATGACCAATATTATTCAGAACTAACCCTTAAACTGGGAAATTCTGTGACGCTATACATGATAAACTCGTCATAGAGACGACAGATTTGTTCTTCGCTGTAATCCCATACTGTCTTTTAACTGAGAAAAACATATTTCATGAGTAGCCACTGCAAACTGAATATTTATTTCTTAAACCACTAACAATCAAAAGAGACCTGTTATCATAAATGTTAACACATTTGCTGCAATATGTCTGAAAAACGTTTTACACGTAGAATACGTCTTGTAGGATATGCAATCAATTCATTTGGCATTGGGAGAGAATTATTAAAAAAATAAACATGCACTTAAATTAAAATGAGCATCACAGAGAAGTCGACCATTTCAATCAAGGTCTCACTTATAACAATCATCCATCTTTGGCGAATATTCTACAAAAATATAAAAGCTTCTTGAGTTCCACTATAGCTCTGTTAAAATTACTTTTTCATTTCCAATAACATACTGTGTATATAAAAAATTGGTTTGTACATTAAACCATTATTTAAACAATTTTACTTCACTGGGCTGCACGAAGATGTTACACTGTTTCAAGCACCAGTTCAGAACTTTAAGAATCCTTCATCTCAGTAGATTTTTGGCTCTATTTGCCGTTAAATAATTAAAACGCTAATGACCAATAAACTGAATCGGTCAGATTGAGTATCGACTTGTTAACTCATTTATGATAAAATTACAAATGATTCCAAATCAAGAATATAACACTAATAATAAATCGTATTCAGTGCTAATTTTGAGATTACAATTTTGTAGTCTGAAATATGAATTTAATTTCCCTTCACTCATAAAATAACAAGTCCTGTCAACATGTGGCATAAATCTTTCACCCAAGAGTATACAACTTTGTTTAAATAGTTCCCTTTAAATTTTATTAATTTAAAATGACAAACATCTGTTAGTCTGACAAAAGTCAGTGGCATATGACCAGTCAATTTATACAGAATATACGTTGTATATTTATTGTTAAAAAGTGCCTTTTTAGGATTATTGAATTTTCACTGAGCTCATAGTTTTAAGTAAGTTCATACTCAGTGGCTCAAACAAAGGAAGAAAAAGTAAGCATTGCGAAATTATTTCAAACACAATCACAAACAATTTGAGATGGATTAAGAAAAACGTTTCCATAATACAATATTGTCTTCATTATACACTTTATCACTTCGTGCTTTTGATTCTGTAGCAAGTGCAGAATGATATCCCTTAGCCAGCCAAGACTTAACATGACGCCCAGGTTCATATCTAGCTACAGGTGGTCCCAGAAGTCTGATGCGTAATAAACTACAAACAGTGCTGATGTAGAGTGAAGATCTCTGTGGTGCCATAATTAAGTTTATTGCAGAAAAGCCACGTTCACACTCCGCACTCGACACTGCAATGCTGTTTATTACTGATAAGAATTTTTTGAACATTGGTGGCTGTATAAGAATAGTTGGCATTTTTCCGCTTAGTACTGGTTTCAGAGCCTGTTTGTACTCCCTGAAGTCCGTTATTATTTCACGAGGGCTATTAATCTTTTATCTTTCACACATTCGGAAAATCTCATTTTCCCTGTAAGTGATTGATATGTTTTTAGGCCAGAATTTGGGGTGAATGACCTTAATGTCATTCATAACAACATCGTAGCTTTCAGATACATTCACTGTTGATAACAGCCTGGATGACAAAAGCTGCGATAAAACTGTTTATCAAAAATCTTAAAAGTATTTGTTCTTTCAGAAAGTTCGACACATTGAAAGTTCATATTTTCCAGTGCAATGTTAGCTACATTTGGATGTTGTCCCATTGCATCAACCCGACTTTCAAACACTTTTATTAAAAGTGTAATGTCATTGAGAGCTTGAACAAGGTTTACACTTGATCTTTGAAGCTGTAGGGATAGATCGGCCAACTCTTCTAAGGCACCATACATTACAGCTAGGTTGGAGACAAAAGATGTAGATGACAGTGTATGACAAAGCCCTTTGTAAGTAGTCCGTCGTTTTGAGTCCTGTTTCGTGTCCTCTGATGCTTCTAAAAATGATTGTACAGAGCCCTGTAATCTTTCCATACAGCTTTTACTGCCAATAAACTGGAGGCCACCAACGAGTGTCAAGCACACGACAGATTTTTAAAATTTCTTGCTCCAAACCTTTAGCAACAACTGCCATCTCCCTGCTGTTTTTCGGAGAGCAGCTGAAGATATTTCTAACTTTATCCATGGATATTTTAAAGTGATTAATCCCCGCCACTTCTTCTGTCGTGTCGTACGCGGCGAGTTCTAAACAATGATTCAAAGAATGCCAGATGAATAAGTTTGGAAACATTTCCATCACCTGCTTTCCGAGGCCAGACTTTTTTCCTAACATGACAGACGCTCATGGTCTTTCAACAAGTCATAGCCTAGACCTAGTGATTCTAACTGCTTTAAAAGTTCTTTCAAGATACCAGATGCTGTTGTGTCATCTAGCTCAAAAAGCGCCAAAAAACTGTCAAGGGGTTTTCCATTCGTTTTAACAAGGTTATAAAGTATACAATCAAAGCGTTTTTGTTTGAAAGAGAAGTGGCTTCATCCAAAAGAAGTGAAAATTTGGAGTCATTCTTTACTAAATTATTTATTAGATCTGATGTCATCTGGTCAGAAATATGAAGCACTATATTAGAGCAAGCAACATTTGAATGTAGTATTCGGCCCACATCCAAACCATTTTTAAGTTGGAGATAAATTTCTGTCTCAAACTCATAAAACGATCTATTTAAGTTTGCTTGCTTATAAGCTGTGCGAAATACACGCTCAGTAACAACCTGTTGTTCCTTTACCAAGGAAGCAACTGAGTTCTGAATGTGATGTTTTTCTGCGTTTGTCTGGATTTTGTTCGCTAAACCGTGACATTGAGATGTGCAGTGATCAAATAGTTATTTCCTAAGAGACGTTAGTTGATCTTTTTTATTTGTCCCGTATGAGCTGAAGGTTCCTACAACTCATTGCTCACTCAGTTTTAATCCTTTCGTTTTTTCAGCACCTAGTGCAGATACACCTCTACAAACTTGGCAACCTAGCTTTTTTTTAAAATAATTAACCACGGGTTTTAGCTTTATAATCTGTACATTGTTCGATACACCAACTATCTGTCTTTTTGTCATCATTACAATTATCATTACTGTCTATAGATGTTTTGCCCGTATCCATATCCACCAACTTAACAGAAATTTTCCTTTGGCGACGACGATGTAGGAGAAGGATCGTCTGCTTTGTTGTTTGCATCTTCTTCTCCAGCCACAGTGGAAGTCGTGGATTATACATCTAAACTGCGGTTTTCATTGCTCTCACTAACCTTTTGTCTTTTAGGTTTAAAGAAGTCATTAATTTTTGTAGAGGTATACATAACTATTAAACTCTCGTGTCCACTCACATTCACAATGTGCAAATAAATACAACGAACAAACCGAAACAATGCTGTCGGTTCTGAGCAGAACAACAACTGAACTGCAAGCGACTGACGTACGTAGAGTGAGTGAGTAATATTGTTGAATGTGAATTCCGAAAGTGCCTGTTGGACTGTTTGTTGGATTTTCTGTGAGGCAGCGATGGCTAACAAGGTAAATTGATTTAAATTGAAAAAGCCGTAGGCACGACTTGTCTGAATCGTGGACAACAGAGACTGGATTCACAAACAGACACACAGATAGGCAATTATAACTCAAGAACCACTTATGCGATTTACATGTTTCTTTCTTTTTACCTCACAGATGTGTTCATTTACTATCTATTAGTATATATTTAGCTGCTTTAGGCAGCACAAGAAATAAGCTGTAGCTATAATTATAAGTCAAGTCGCAAGAAAGTGGGCTGCCGTGGCGCTCTCTTGCAGTACGCTGCTTAAACTATTAGAGCAAAATCATTTGATTTAGTGATTAATTGTGGATCACAAAAAGAACCACAAAAAGTCGGCGAGAGCATATGTTTGTCTTTCACAGTTGAGTCACAATCACACTTTTTCTGCTTTGTAGGTGCTGAAAGAGGCGACTTCAGAAGACAAAAATCATCATTATCGTTCAACCGTAATCTTTTATTTAGGTACATCTTTTTGAGCTCTACAATCTGGTACTACATAACGTGATGTAGTTCTTATGGACTATAACGTATTTCAAGAGAGCACGCTGGCGGAAAACATTTTTACTTCATATAGCTGATGAAATTTAAACGGCTGAACAGACTTTCAGAAATATAGCTAAGAACTGTCCCGATTAAACCAGCTTTCCACTAAAAAAACGGCTTTAAAATTGGAACTTTCGTTTGAGAACTATTTTGGGGCAGACAGACAGACAGACTTACGAGTCAAACATATACACCTCCGTTCTGCATTGGGAGTTCAAATTTGCCCTCTGTGGCAGCTCCCCTCTACTGTACAGAGTCAACCATGTTCTAAAAAGGGTGCGGGCAGATAAAGATTGAAAGGTCAAGAGTTCCGTGGACAAAGAGACGCATCGGCTCGAAAGGCTGCCAACTTTTAGTCATGCGTGCTCCATACGCACGTTTGATTAGTAGCTATGACATAAATTACGACACGGAATAAAATGATTTCGTGAAAGCACATTATACAGACTTTCAAATTCAAACACGGCTTACGTTATTTATTTCTCATTGACACACATAACACGAGGCGCCGCCTTGTTACTACATCGTTGAGGTTGTTGGCAGTCGTAAACAAAAGGCGATATGTACCTATCACAACTTTGGACTGATACTCAACTTATATTGGGTATCTGTACGTGCGTACACACACACACACACACACACACACACACAGTACCTCCTGCCAGTCACATCACGTTGACGCAGCGGCAAATTACAGTTACGTTGTGATTTAATACACGTGAAATTAAGCCCTGGCGCCGCTTCATTCCTTCCATGGACGCAAATAAAGTTTCGTCCTGCTAGTCCACAGTGATAATTTCTTGAACCGTCAGGCTATTAACAAACCGGTCGTCATTGATACGTCAGTAACGGCAAAAATGGTAACCCCTACGTGACTGAAGCCTGGAAAACGCCAAGAGGTGCAAATAAACAGGATACGAAATGACCGAATCATCAGAACAAATAATTCCGACAGCCACGAGACTCGCAATGCCCTTAACCCACGTTTTGGCCTCACAATCCGGCGCTTTGATTTGCGCAAGTTGAAGCCAGCTCCCTCTGCGGCGGTATTACTATGGACTCCCCAAAATTTTCGCTGATCGTCAGTCAAGTAGACTATCGTCACACTGCGAAAGAACAACATGTAACAACCGCACCGCCGGCAGTCAGTGTATATGAAGATGGAAGGCAGAACTGATACGACGAGTTTCTGCATCACAAGAGAAGCGCATATGAAAGATGTTAACTCAAGAAGATATAGGGGACCACAAACCATTATTTACGGCACCTGAACAGCAAGGTAGACATTGGTACTATGCCTGATAGCCTGCTGCATAGACTGTGGGGTCGCCGTCTGCCGCCACGCATACAAACCATCATAGCGTTACATACTGACAGGCCCTTGGACGGAGTGATTGACTGTAGAGTGTATGCCACAGGCCAGGCTGTAATTAGTCTGTCGGTAGCAGCACGCAATAGTGTACTGGTGGTGTCAACAAAATAATACAAGCCATGTTATCTGCAGTTCCGACTACTACACTGGCAGTAACACATCTGAGCCTACTGCCGGCAACAGTCACGTCTGCGGATCATGATAATCTGGCAGTAAAAGTCAACCACCTCACCGAAGGAATTTGGGAGTTACTCTCTCAACAAGTCAACAGTAGGAACACGCATCGGTTCCTCAACTATCTCTTCCACTACAGGACAAGGACAACCCTCCATCTATTGGTACCATAAGAAATTCGGAAACCAGGCACGTAAGTGTACATCTCCTTGCATGTACACCAGCGCCAACGGACGTCACAGTCGAACACTCTCCAATTGCGAAACATCATTCCAGCACCTCTTTGTCAGTGACAGGGAGACAGGCTACAAAGATCTAGTGATACCAGTTTGGATTTATGTATTCTTCCCCAGAAATTACTATGTTGATGTGGACCCACAACGTTGTTCCACCTGTCTGCTGCCAACAATTTGTCGATCAAAACCTATGGCACCCAGCACATGAAATTGGACCTGGGACTATGAGCATTCACATGGGACTTTACCGTTGCAGACATCACCAAGCCCATCATCAGTGCCGACCTGTTGGCACACTATAACTTCCTACATCATGTCAGGAAAATATGGCTGATGGCGTCACCAGACTGTCGATTTCTGGGTTTTGCCACCATGCAACCAAGCACTCTGCCCAAGTCATACAAGTAAATGCTGGGGAGTACACTCGCACACTCAAACGGTTTCCGCTTGTAACGCCATGCTTGGAAGCACCCAAAGAGATATATCATGACACATTACATTACATCAAGACCACACATGGCACACCAGTCTCTTGCCACCCTCAGCATCTAGCACCTGACCAGTTAGCTATAGTGGAAGCAGAATTCGATGTTATGCTGAGAGATGGGATCATATGACCATCTACAACTCCTTAGTCTTCTCCCCTATGCGTCGTGTCTAAGAAAAGTGGTGCCTGGCGTCTGTGTGGTGATTATCATGCTCTCAATGCCTGAACAGTACCAGATCGATATCCTGTGCCTCTACTGCATGGCTACAATTAGCTCTACAAGGTGTGACGATTATTACTATATTGGACTGTGCTGAGGCATATACACAGATTACCAGTTGCAGAGGAAGACATTCCAAAAACGGCAATTGTCACCCATTTTGGCTTATTCGAAAGCAAGTACATGAAATTTGACTTGATGAATGCCGCACGAACTTGGAAACATTTTTATAGATTCAGTACTGCAAGGACTATCATGCTGTTTCATACATCTAGATAACATTTTAATTTTTTCATCGACCGCAAAGCAACACGAAAGTAATAGGGCAAAGAGAGTGCTACCCCATGTTTCATTGTTGCCAAGTTTATTTAAGATGGCGGCCATAGATGTGGCAATGTCACACTGACATCATGACAGGAAGTTCAAATATTGGCAGGAAAACAGGTTAGTTGGGCTACCTCCAATAACCTAACCCCCCTCCCTTCTCCTGCCCCTCTCCTCCCCCGTGTGGAAATTGGCAGTAAAAGGACAGTCTGTTGTGGGCTGCTAGATATGATGGACTTAAGTCTTTATTTTGCATGCATTTTTTATTTTAAAAAATTGAGTTGTCATAGGCAGTAGCTCCATCCAGTGTGTTCGCCATGAGATTTGGAGTCAAACTGGCATAGTTCACAGTACTGCCACCAGAGGGCGCTGTAGTCCCTCACACTCTCCCCTCCCATGATATAATCCAAGATGGCGGTCAGGGGAAAAAGTGGCGTGAAAAGGACTCAGTTTACATCTAGCTGCTGGACTGGGAGGACGGACATAATTGTTTACTGTGTTCAATGGATGAGATGTCTGTGCTGGAGAAGGGGTAGTATATTAGCATTTGAGGACTGTGTTGATAGCAATGATATTTGGTGAAGACAGATATGGGCTAAGTTAGGCTTCGCTACTCACACTGATAAATGTGTGTCCTGTAAAAATGTAGATCATTCGATAAAAATCTAGTCCATCAGTCTTCGACAGTGCAAGAGGTGAGATGTTCACTATTTGTCACAATGGAATAGAGACAATGCACAGGGCTCCCTGCCCCAAGTCTCCATGCTGGCTTATACCATGGCCAGGGAACATGCTGGCTTAGGACTCAGTCATGCAGTAGCCACTAAGAACTTCCTGTCACATTCAAAATACCAGTGGCCTCTCTCCCTTCCCATCCCTGGAGCACAGGATAGCCTATATTTTTAAGCATGAGCTGTTGCAAGAGTTGTATTGTATTGTATGGAACTGGGGACCTGTAAACGATGGAGAGGCTTCATCCCCACCGTAGCCCACAGTGGTACACAACCCCACAACAGGCTACAGGAGTCCACTCACTCCACCACCGTCCCCACTGAACCAGGGGTTATAGTGCAATTCGGCACCCAGTGGACCCCCAGGAATGTCCCACATCGGACGAGTGTAAGCCCAGTGTTTGTGTGGTAGAGCAATTATGGTGTACGCATACATGGAGAAAGTGTTTGCACAGAAATCGCCGACATAGTGTAATTGGGTGGAATAAGGGGAACCAGCCCGCATTCGGGCCTCGACACTAATCCACCACCGAGCGAGCTGGCGCAGTGGTTAGACACTGGACTCGCATTCGGGAGGACGACGGTTCAATCCCGCGTCCGGCCATCCTGATTTAGGTTTTCCGTGATTTCCCTAAATCGCTCCAGGCAAATGCCGGGATGGTTCCTTTCAAAGGGCACGGCCGACTTCCTTCCCCGTCCTTCCCTAATCCGTTTAGACCGATGACCTCGCTGTCTGGTCTCCTTCCCCAAAACAACCAACCAACTAATCCACCAGGCGGACTCATGCCGGAAACCGGCATACCTTCCCACCTGGACTGCAGTTCGTTAGATCGCACGGCTAACTGGGCGTGTGCTGCAGGAGTTACTAAATACAGCTGAATATATCTGTAAATACACTTCCATAAAGATTGATGCACAGTAGTTTGCCTCAATTTTGCAATGTATACCATCGCTGACTCTCAAAACAGATTGTTGCAAACTTGTGTAACCTCTCAGTCTTCCTCCACTACTCCAGAATATTTGAGTGCACTAACAACTTATGTAAAGTGTTTTGTAGATGTTGCTTTAAAAATATATTTCAAATACACTCGCACATAAAACAGTGTACTCTCCTCCCAGGTGCACATGGAATGGAAATACATTACAGCAAAACACACTAAAAAAATACATCGCTAAAATAAATGAATGTAAATATACTGCATCGAAACTCTGAAGACGATCCTGCAAAATATTGTTAAATAAACAATCACTGTAGTTTGCTGTATGAGACACAGTCGTAACTGGGCGACTCGCAAAGCAGCAGTGTGTCTGCCCACAGCCATAGCTCACGACAGGGTGTTGTGTAGACTAGAAGCTGGGGACGCGTGAGGTGTCGCATTGTCTTGCTTGAATTGCCCGAGTCCGTCGGAATGCACAATGGACATCAGTGGATCCAGGTGATCATACAGGATTGATAGAATCTGAAACGAGACTCGTCCGACCAGGCAACGTGTTTCCAATCATCAACAGTCCAATGTCAGTGTTGACGGGCTCAGGCGAGCCGAAAGGCTTTGTGTTGTGCAGTCATCAAGGGTACACGATGGGCCTTCGGCCCCGAATGCCTGTATCGATGATGTTTCGTTGAATGGTACGCGCACTGACACTTGTTGATGGCCCAGCATTTAAATCTGCAGCAATTTGCGGAAGGGTTGCACTTCTCTCAAGTTGAACGATTCTCGTCAGTCCTCGTTGGTGCCATTCTTGCAGGATCTTTTTCCGGCCGCAGAGGTGTCGGTGATTTGATATTTTACCGGATTCCTGATATTCACGGTACACACGCGAAATGGTCGTACGGTAAAATCTCCACTTCATTGCTACCTCGGAGACGCTGAGTAGCATCGCTCGAGCGCCGACTATAACACCACGTTCAAACTCACTTAAATCTTGATAACTTGCCATCGTAGCAGCAGTAACCGATCTAACAACTGCACCAGACACTTGTTGTCTTATATAGGCTATGCCGACCGCAACGCCGTATACTGCCTGTTTACATATTTCGAGTTCAAAAAAAATGGTTCAAATGGCTCTGAGCACTATGGGACTCAACTTCTGAGGTCATTAGTCCCCTAGAACTTAGAATTAGTTAAACCTAACTAACCTAAGGACATCACAAACATCCATGCCCGAGGCAGGATTCGAACCTGCGACCGTAGCGGTCTTGCGGTTCCAGACTGCAGCGCCTTTAACCGCACGGCCACTTCGGCCGGCCATTTCGAGTTCCTTTTGCGCTTCAGTGTACATGGGGGGTAACGTATGACGACGCAGGAAGTGCGTGACGTGTCGATGTGCCGTCAGAGTTCCCTCAATCACTAGCAGCCGTGAACAGAAGTCATACCCGTTTGCCCTCTACGACATGACACCAGGAGTAACGCCCTTATGATCTCCATCCCCTCATATTTTTACGGATTTATGAACAGCCCTCCAGGAGTCATGGTGTCAGTTCCTTCTAGTTCTACTTCGGACATTAGTCGAGTTCATACCCGTCGTGTTGTGGCATTCCTACGTGGTCGCGGGAGCCTTGCACGATATGAGGCAGGTGTACCAGCTTCTTTGGCTCTTCATCTACATCTACGTCTACATACATACTCCGCAATCCACCATACGGTGCGTGGCGGAGGGTACCTCGTACCACAACTGGCATCTTCTCTTCCTGTTCCACTCCCAAACAGAACGAAGGAAAAATGACTGCCTATATGCCTCTGTATGAGCCCTAATCTCTCTTATCTTTGTGGTCTTTCCGCGAAATGTAAGTTGGCGGCAGTAAAATTGTCCTGCAGTCAGCCTCAAATGCTGGTTTCCTCAGCAGCGATTCACGAAAAGAACGCCTCCTTTCCTCTAGAGACTCCCACCCGAGTTACTGAAGCATTTCCGTAACACTCGCGTGATGATCAAACCTACCAGTAACAAATCTAGCAGCCCGCCTCTGAATTGCTTCTATGTCCTCCCTCAATCCGACCTGATAGGGATCCCAAACGCTCGAGCAGTACTCAAGAATTGGTCGTATTAGTGTTTTATAAGCGATCTCCTTGACAGATGAACCACATCTTCCCAAAATTCTACCAATGAACCGAAGATGACTATCCGCCTCCCCCACAACTGCCATTACATGCTTGTCCCACTTCATATCGCTCTGCAATGTTACGCCCAAATATTTAATCCACGTGACTGTGTCAAGCGCTACACTACTAATGAAGTATTCAAACATTACAGGATTCTTTTTCCTATTCATCTGCATTAATTTACATTTATCTATATTTAGAGCTAGCTGCCATTCTTTACACCAATCACAAATCCTGTCCAAGTCATCTTGTATCCTCCTACAGCCACTCAACGACGACACCTTCCCGTACACCACAGCATCATCATCAGACAGCCGCACATTGCTATCCACCCTATCCAAATGATCATTTATGTAGATTGAAAACAACAGCGGACCTACCACACTTCCCTGGGGCACTCCATATGATACCCTCACCTCCGATGAACACTCACCATCGAGGACAACGTACTGGGTTCTATTACTTAAGAAGTCTTCGAGCCACTCACATACTTGGGAACCAATCCCATATGCTCGTACCTTAGTTAGGAGTCTGCAGTGGGGCACCGAGTCAAACGCATTCCGGAAGTCAAGGAATACGGCATCCGTCTGATATCCTTCATCCATGGTTCGCAAGATATCATGTGAAAAAAGGGCGAGTTGCGTTTCGCAGGAGCGATGCTTTCTAAAGCCGTGCTGATGCATGGACAGCAACTTCTCTGTCTCAAGGAAATTGATTATATTCGAACTGAGAATATGTTCAAGAATCCTGCAACAAACGGATGTTAAGGATATTGGTCTGTAATTTTGAGGATCCGTCCTTCTACCCTTCTTATACACAGGCGTCACCTGCGCTTTTTCCCAGTCGCTCGGGACTTTACGTTGGGCAAGAGATTCGCGATAAATGTAAGCTAAGTAAGGAGCCAATGCAGTAGAGTACTCTCTGTAAAACCGAATTGGAATCCCATCAGGACCCGGCGATTTATTTATTTTCAACCCATTCAGCTGCTTCACAACCCCAGGGATGTCTATCACTATGTCCTCCATACGGGAATCTGTACGCGACTCAAACGGCGGTATGTTTGTACGATCCTCCTGCGTGAAAGATTTCTCAAATGCTAAATTTAAAATTTCAGCTTTCCTTTTGCTGTTTTCCGTTGCCAGGCCAGACTGATCAGTGAGTGACTGGATGGAAGCCTTCGACCCGCTTACCGATTTTACGTAAGACCAGAATTTCCTTGGGTTTTCAGCAAGATCTTTTGCTAAGGTATGACGGTGGTAGTGGTTGAAAGCTTCGCGCATCGCTCTTTTTACAGCAGCACGAATCTCTACTAACTTTTGCCTGTCCTCATTCTCCCGATCTTTCTTGTACCGCGAGTGCATGAGCATTCTCCGAATTGCGCTGTTAAACTACGGTGGGTCTTCTCCGTCCGTAACCCAGTTTTTCGGCACATACTTGCCCCATGCGTGATTTACAATGTTTTCAAAATTTGCCCATAATTCTTCCACGTCCATCGTACCGGAAGTAAATGAAGTCGATTCATTTACTAAGTGGGATGCTAACAACTGCTTATCTACTCTTTCTATTAAGAATACTCTCCTAGCCTGCTTGACCGACTTTTTAACTTTCGTAACCATAGTCGTAATGACAACATCATGATCACTAATCCCTATCTCAACACTGACACCGTCGATGAGGTCTGGTCTGTTCGTGGCTCTTCAGTGTAATAGCATCGTTGCCTCATTTTTCAACACTACAATGTTAGTCCACAGATGACACGCGGCTCTAGTAACTGTCTGCTTGATGATGAGGTAGTACCGTGGCCAGCAAGTTCCCCAGATCTGTCTAGGTTTGAGTATTTGTTAGACCAGCTCGCACGTCTACGCCGTCCTAGTGCCAGTGTTGACGATGTCACGGTTTAGTCACAACAGTTGTCGGTAAGCTTGCTTTAGGAAGAGACACAACTGCTTTATGACACATGCGTGCATCCGTCCAGGCCAGAGTGGGTGCAACGTGATTCATACCATATTCATTCACATTCATATTGAAAAGTTCTTAGTAAATTTTATTCAGTTTTGTAATTACTGCAAGAGTGGGACTTCTCCCCAGTCGGTTGCGATGCTCGTCGATGATAATTACCAGGGTAGCGCAGAACCGCCATTCATCGCTGAACAGAATGCGGTGCCATTCATCATATGTCCACGCTTCCCGGTCGCGGTACCATTCCAGACGTAGCCGTTTTGGTGTTAACTGCAACATTACGCAAGGGACAGCAATGCTTTTATCCGGCTGCTGCTAACACCTTACCAATGGTGCTGGATGACACAGAATGTTGCAAGGAGTTCATTACTAGTCCTCAGATGGAAGTCAGAGATATGAAGAGGCTACAATGAAATTGGCGCACACTTCTGCCATCCTTCTTTGCAGTGGTTAGATGTGGTCAGCTGGAGCCTTGACAAACTGTACGCCTGCCCCCACGTTCCCTTGCAGTACGACATCGGGCGACAGTCACATCGTGTGCCTCACAGATTTGGATATTGCACGATTCGACCAGGCGGCCAAATGGACACCGACAATGAGGCCCCTTTCAAACTATGTGTGTTGGTGATAACACTGCGGCATCTCCGCGTCCTTCACAGTGATCAGTCAATATCTGAAACTCTTCAAGCCCCTCGTGTACCCTACCAGGGCTGGTAACAACTCGAAACACCTACAACTCTAACGCAGATATGAAACTTCCTGGCAGATTAAAACTGTGTGCCCGACCGAGACTCGAACTCGGGACCTTTGCCTTTCGCGGGCAAGTGCTCTATCACCTGAGCTACCGAAGCACGACTCACGCCCGGTACTCACAGCTTCACTTCTGCCAGTACCTCGTCTCCTAGAGCACTTGCCCGCGAAAGGCAAAGGTCCCGAGTTCGAGTCTCGGTCGGGCACACAGTTTTAATCTGCCAGGAAGTTTCATATCAGCGCACACTCCGCTGCAGAGTGAAAATCTCATTCTGGAAACTCTAACGCAGCCTGGTGGTCGTTATACCTGTCGCAGAGAATTTAGATAACCGCCGATGATGTGTACGAAGTTACATTGACATCCGATCATGTCTTTTGGCTGTTCCACTTTTTTTTATCAGGCAGAATATGTTGCACTACACCGTCCACTGTAACATGCTTCGATCCTGCTTGGCATGCTACCCAGAAAGAGATCGAAACGTTGCGGCTGAAGTCTGTACCATTCTTCAAAGCGACCCTCTAGAGGTTGTTCAGTACGTGAAAATTTGAAGAGGCTTTCTGTGATGTCCCACTGCACGCTTCAACTGGTCCCAAGCACGCTCAATCGTGTTCATGTCAACGGATGTCGTAGTCCATTCCATTGATTTCAAAATGGTTCAAACGGCTCTGAGCACTATGGGACTTAACATCTGAGGTCATCAGTCCCCAAGAACTTAGAACTACTTAAACCTAACTAACCTAAGGACAACCACGCCCGAGGCAGGATTCAAACCTGCGACCGTAGCGCTCGCGCGGTTCCGGACTGAAGTGCATAGAACCGCTCAGCCACAGCGGCCGGCCATTGACTTCATTCCTGCCTCCTGGAGGAAGGTGTTCACCCGGTGGGTGCAGTGAGCTAATGCATTGTCGTCTGAAAATTGAAGGCTTACCAACTCTTGTAAAAGTGAAAGCGCAAGTTCAAATAAATTTTGAGCAATTTTCACCATGCATTTTACACCAATTTTCGAATATAGAACACTGGAAAAAACAAAAACGAAGTAAAACTTAAGAAATGACTTGATATCTCCTTCGAAAGCGCGTTGGGGTCGTTTCCCGCAAAGCGTTTCTACAGGTGTCAGTGAAAAACCCAAATGGTTACATAGGTGGACAAAGGAAAATTTCCTATTGTAGTAAACAGACGTACAAAAACCTTGGGAAGTGAATGTTATAATGTTTGAAACAATAATACAGAACGGGTAGTTCCACATTGCAGCATAGATCGCAAATACAACTAATGAACAGTTTCACAGATCACTTAATCACCGGATAATATCCGTAATGAAAGCTACAAAATGTTTCCAATGCCTTTTAACAGCGAGAGGGAGAGAGAGAGAGAGAGAGAGAAAGAGAGAGAGAGAGATATCGTAAGCCAGTTCTAGTCACGGATGGAACATCGCCACCATGCGTACATGTGGATTCCAATAGCTCACAAAGGATCCTCGGTTCGACAAGTTTCTTTGAATGAATATTATTCCAAATTTTATGTTTGAAACACGAAAATCGTGAACTGATAGCGGATGAATAGCCCGGCCTGCGCCTGCAACAAGAAGCAGCTTTATCCATCTGTACCATTCACACCCTCAATTGGCGAAACAGCGTCCTTCTCCAAAACGTTTAAAATACAACGAATCAGGACCCAGAAGCGAGTATATAACTGCCTACTTGCAGTGCATGTCGGTACAATTGAATCTGGTGTCCTGCCCACTCATTAAAGTAACAAACTATAAGATACGACACGTGGCGAGATGTGTGCTACTTGCTTTTCGACTCGTAATGCGCGCTATACAGGTGACTCGCGCAGAGTGCGTTTGCGTTGAATGAATGAAGCAGGAAGAGCGCGTGGTGCCGATGTGTTTCAAAATACTAAACCGTCTACGAAGTGTTGATTGCATGAAACTGGAATAGGTTGTAGTATACTGTGTTATAATTGCTACAGAGAAAGGTGGAAATTATGCAGAGTGATAAGGTAAGGAATGAGGAGGTTCTCCGCAGAATCTGTGAGGAGAGAAATATATGGAAAACACTGACAAGAAGAAGGGGGAGGATGGTAGGACATCGGTGAAAACATCAGGGAGTAACTTCAATGGTACTAGAGGGAGATGTAGAGGGTAAAAATTGAAGGCAGATTTTGGAATACAACTAGCAAATAATTGAGTATGTAGGTTGCAACTTCTGCTCCGAGATGAAGAGGTAGGCACAGGAGAGGAATTTGTGGCGGACCGCATCAAACCAGTCGGAAAACTGTTGACTCAAGAAAAAGTGCAGGGCTGGTATAGCACATCCTTCGACATCGATAACCAGGGTCCGACACGATACCGGCACAAAAAAGTGACTGAGCCTCTCCCTGCTGAACACGGAACCGGACACCATAGACGTGCATACGTATCTGACCGCATGCACACTCTTTTATGGCGATGATTAGGAGTCAGACAAACCCTGAACTCGTACTAAGGCGTGGCCCTGTTCCAGGTTCCATTGCCTTCTTTCTCTTTGCCCACTTACTGGTGCACCACGATGCTGGAAATATGGGGGTGGGGCGGGGGATGAGGGAGGGAGGTGGGAAGTGTGCGTGTTTGTACTGTTGTTCGTAACGGACATCTAGGGACAAAAGTGATCTTTTGAAGATGGGTACATAATGTTGGGTGTCGACTGGCGTGTCACAGTTTCTTCTGAAAACTCAGCGTGTTACTTTTGGCCTCTACTGCACCCTCCAGCAACAAGTTAACTATTCCTGGATGCCTTAGCAGTTGTTACACTAATTTGTCCCTTCATATGGTAAGGATCTTCTGGAGATTTCTTTCCTCACCTATTCATTCAATAAGATGGCGAAAATAAAACTGGCCCATAAAATATCCCTAAATTGACTTAACTTGATTTTTACCTGGAAAATTTGATATCAGCGAGGAACAAGTTGAGCGCTTTCCTCAAGACACTAAAATGATGGAAGTACCATAATTGGGCGATTTATCGGAAAAAAACACTGTGTTAGGTGTTCTATGAAGAAGAGAGAAAACATACAAACCAGTATATACATAATCCCTACATAATTAAGAGATATTTTGATCTTTACACTTCAGTAAAACCTTTTTTCGTATTGAAAAATTAAATTATTTTTATTCTAATCCCATGTGTTTACCTAATTTACTACCTTATGAGGAAGCCTAGTTGTGACATGTTTGTAACTTCGTCGCCAACCGATATGACTGCTATGATTTTTGTCTGCTGAAAATAGCCTATGAAGTGCGGCTGACACGTCTGTATGAACAGGGACGCTAGCCCAACCAAAATTATCAGGCACTCATACGTATAAATATTACAACTGTTTAAATGACTATATGTGTCATCCAAAACTCTGATTTATTCAATAACATAAATGCTCAATTTTCACGTGATATTGTGCAAACAGTCCTAGTGCGTGCCAGTGTCTTGTTCAGGGAACGAATTGGTGAGTATGGACAATTGCTTACCGTGATAGACATTTCTACATGGCGATGTGTTTCAGTGTCGCTAAGCTGCTGATTTCACGTCGGATTCGCCATCAGCGAGCGTGGCGTTTTCTTCGCCGAACAGGCTGATTCTCCTCAGCATGTGAGCTGCGATGGAGCTGTTGAGCTCGATGGAAATGGAATTAATCTTTAAGCCGCGGAATGTGGCTTATGTCTTGAATTGCACAGTATACTTCTTCTTGATCCACGTGACAGCAGACACGCAACATAGTTCATGTCATGCTGACGACCTCTGCTGCAGGCCGCTGGGAATTGCTGGCGGTCTCTACGCCTGAAGAGTAGGCCGCCCCGTGTAACCTACGTTGCTAGAGGGAAGGCTAGCTTGCCGTAGAAGTTGCAAGCACGCCACTCAAGGTGAAAAGTGAGCTCAGATATAAATTCACTCATCAAGAAACATGCACTTTTACCTAACAAGATATAAGGAAAAAACTTATGTCCTTTGCCAGTGTAATGAATAAAATCAGTGAACGTTACTGCTTCATTTGGAAACGGAAACTTTATCCTACGAGGGCTATTCGGAAAGGAAGATCCCATCGGACGCTAAATGGAAATCACAGTGAAAATCCAATGAAGCTTTCCTCAGATGTGTTGGGCAGTGCCTCTTGTATGCCCGTCAATCGCATCACGTCGCTCTTTTCGGTTCTGAGCGTACACTGAGCACGTAAAAATGCCTAGATAAATAATGTCTCCAGCCAAAGATGAGGGCCTGGTGAGAGTTTTCACCGGTTGTCATTCACCCCACATAACATAAATGTCATACATTTCCTTCTTGATGACAATTCTCGGCCGCACTCTGCATGGGCAATGAAGATGCTCCTGCAGCGTTTCCGAAGGGAAATGTCCACAATACAGCTCTTAATTGGTACTCCCTGAGTTTCATATCCGCTCACATGAACCGCTGGCTATAAAGACAACATTTTGGCACAGACAATGAGCTATACACTAGCGTCGAGAATTGGCGGAAACCACAGGCGGCTGCTTTCTATGAGGAGGATACTGGAAAGTTGGTGCAACGCTATGACAAATGTCTAAGTCGGAGTGGCGACTGTATAGAGAAGTAGCTGGAAGGTGTAGCTAACTTTCGCAGATAAAACATTTTTGAGCTTCACAGTGGCATCCATTTCGCGACAGATCGGATCTTAATTTCTGAATAGTCCTCGTATAATGAGCGTTAGCAGCAGTCATAAAGCGTACCTAAAGAACTGAGTACATAATATTTAACACCGAATGCTTCAACTACTAAGAAAACTGTAGGTACGTAAGTTTTAGATCATATTACGTTATTTTTGTAACTTTCATCATCTTGAACAATATGCAGTGACCGTAAACCCTCGTTGTGAGCGAAAAGATACATTTAAGTACGTAATATTGTTGAGCTAATTATACTCAGTTATAGTGACAGGAAGTTACAGTGTAATAGGAGGAAAATGATTAAAACTGTATTAGTACTCCAAGAACGACTGTTTCTTCTTATTGTGTGTTCAGTCTGGATTAAATCCTTGAAATCAGCTGAAGACTCTTGACTCATAGAGCACCCATGCTGCAGGTACTCGTCCACAAGGTCAGCGCTGCAGGGTTGGGTGATTCCACGAATCTGGGATGAATCCAACTCTAAATGAATCCTGAAAATGGCGCACATACCGTTACACGATGTCATCCCTGTTGACCACACCTTTCACAGTGCAAGTGCCCCTATGAAACAAGCGGTGTGCCTTTTGTGGAAATAATGCAGTGATGCCTGAAGGGAAAAGGCTAACGTGTCGTCACCAGCCCTTTTCGCCTTCTGAGATTATTACTAGCGCCATTCTGAAACTAACGCCCACTGTCTTTTTGTGTTATCTCTGAATGTCCAAGCCAGATTACGTTAGTGCAGTACTAATTCCTGACTCTCCCCACCAGTTGCTGTTGGTTTCGTTGTCATGTGACAGATAACAGCCGCAGCAGCAGCAGCACCGGAGTGTTTCGAAATGGCTTCTGGCTGCTAACTGCGTGTAAAGTTGAGGCGTGAATACAGTCATAGAGGCCTGGGGTTATGTCCTCCTCCTGCATGGCTACCCCCAACCCATCACATGCCCAAGACAACAAAGACATCTCGTACACATCCTCTCCAGCAGACAGCCAGCCAGCCCCTCGTCCTCCCCCCCCCCCCCCCGCCACCCTCTTTCTCTTCAATTATACATGCACCAATACGTTACACCATAAATTACACCATACCCCTGCTGCTGTCATCTCACCTGAGCCAAAAAGTGAATTATATAAGATAAGCTTAAAAAATGTAGACTTTTTTATATAACACTTTGTTGTTTCGAAATATAATCTTAACAATTAGTTCCTGATATACCCATACATGAAACAGCTATTCATCCCTGCATCATTACACATAAAAATTGTTACACACTACAAAAGGTACATTTTAATTAAATAAGAAACCAAACTGTTCCTATGACAATATTTTCGCATTCAAAACAAAAAAATATTAAAATTAATTACAGCACTGCCTAATGTCAAAAAAGTGAAATAATATCATATACTGTATTGCAAGAACAAACGAGAACGAATAGATAATTTCAAAGAGGTACAAAAATTGAATTTCCAAGAAAAAATATATACTGCTAAGGAAGTTGTACCCGTGGTCTAGGGTATTGCCGGCACGGTAGCTCAGCGTGTTCGGTCAGGGAGCTGGTTGGCCTCTGTAATAAAAAAAAAACTGAGTGGAAGGATCAACAAAACGAACTTTAACGGATATCCTATGACGTCCGCAACGACCAAACATAACGACCAACAACGAACAAAATGAAAAAAAAAAAAAAGGGGGTAGCGTCTTTGATTCATAATCAAAACGTCTTCGGACCCGGGTTCGATCCCCGCCACTGCCTAAATTTTGATAAATAATCAGCATTGGCGGCCGAAGACTTCCGGCATAAGAAGTCAGCCTCATTCTGCCAACGGCCTTGTCAAAGAGGGCGGAGGAGCGGATAGAGGTTCAGGGCACTCTCTCGTCCTAGGGGTGGGAAATTGCCCCTAAAGGCGGAAGAATCAGCAATGATCAACGACATGAGGATGCAGAAGGCAATAGAAACCACTGCATTAAAGACACGTAACCTGTATCCACAGGACATGTGGCCTGTAATTGAAGAAGTGTCATGATGATCTCTCCATTGGCAAAAGATTCCGGAATAGTCCCCCATTCGGATCTCCGGGAGGGGACTGCCAAGGGGGAGGTTACCATGAGAAAAAGACTGAATAATCAACGAAAGGATAACGTTCTACTAGTCGGGGCGTGGAATGTCAGAAGCTTGAACGTGGTAGGGAAACTAGAAAATCTGAAAAGAGAAATGCAAAGGCTCAATCTAGATATAGTAGGGGTCAGTGAAGTGAAGTGAAAGGAAGACAAGGATTTCTGGTCAGATGAGTATCGGGTAACATCAACAGCAGCAGAAAATAGTATAACAGGTGTAGGATTCGTTATGAATAGGAAGGTAGGGCAGAGGGTGTGTTACTGTGAACAGTTCAGTGACCGGGTTGTTCTAATCAAAATCGAAAGCAGACCAACACCGACAACGATAGTTCAGGTATACATGCCGACGTCGCAAGCTGAAGATGAACAGGTAGAGAAAGTGTATGAGGATACTGAAAAGGTAATGCAGTATGTAAAGGGGGACGAAAATCTAATAGTCATGGGCGACTGGAATGCAGTTGAAGGGGAAGGAGTAGAAGAAAAGGTTACAGGAGAATATGGGCTTGGGACAAGGAATGAAAGAGGAGAAAGACTAATTGAGTTCTGTAACAAGTTTCAGCTAGTAATAGCGAATACCCTGTTCAAGAATCACAAGAGATACTTGGAAAAGGCCGGGAGATACGGGAAGATTTCAATTAGATTACATCATGGTCAGACAGAGATTCCGAAATCAGATACTGGATTGTAAGGCGTACCCAGGAGCAGATATAGACTCAGATCACAATATAGTAGTGATGAAGAGTAGGCTGAAATTCAAGACATTAGTCAGGAAGAATCAATACGCAAAGAAGTGGGATACGGAAGTGCTAAGGAATGACGAGATACGTTTGAAGTTCTCTAACGCTATAGATACAGCAATAAGAAATAGCGCAGTAGGCAGTACAGTTGAAGAGGAATGGACATCTCTAAAAAGGGCCATCACAGAAGTTGGGAAGGAAAACATAGGTACAAAGAAGGTAGCTGCGAAGAAACCATGGGTAACAGAAGAAATACTTCAGTTGATTGATGAAAGGCGGAAGTACAAACATGTTCCGGGAAAATCAGGAATACAGAAGTACAAGTCGCTGAGGAAAGAAATAAATAGGAAGTGCAGGGAAGCTAAGACGAAATGGCTGCAGGAAAAATGTGAAGACATCGAAAAAGATATGATTGTCGGAAGGACAGACTCAGCATACAGGAAAGTCAAACCAACCTTTGGTGACATTAAAAGCAACGGTGGTAACATTAAGAGTGCAACGGGAATGCCACTGTTAAATGCAGAGGAGAGAGCAGATAGGTGGAAGGAATACATTGAAAGCCTCTATGAGGGTGAAGATTTGTCGATTGTGATAGAAGAAGAAACAGGAGTCGATTTAGAAGAGCTAGGGGATCCAGTATTAGAATCGGAATTTAAAAGAGCTTTGGAGGACTTACGGTCAAATAAGGCAGAAGGGATAGATAACATTCCATCAGAATTTCTAAAATCATTGGGGGAAGTGGCAACAAAACGACTATTCACGTTGGTGTGTAGAATATATGAGTCCGGCGATATACCATCTGACTTTCGGAAAAGCATCATCCACACAATTGCGAAGACGGCAAGAGCTGACAAGTGCGAGAATTATCGCACAATCAGCTTAACAGCTCATGCATCGAAGCTGCTTACAAGAATAATATACAGAGGAATGGAAAAGAAAATTGAGAATGCGCTAGGTGACGATCAGTTTGGCTTTAGGAAAAGCAAAGGGACGAGAGAGGCAATTCTGACGTTACGGCTAGTAATGGAAGCAAGGCTCAAGAAAAATCAAGACACATTCATAGGATTTGTCGACCTGGAAAAAGCGTTCGACAATATAAAATGGTGCAAGCTGTTCGAGATTCTGAAAAAAGTAGTGTTAAGCTATAGGGAGAGGTGGGTCATATACAATATGTACAACAACCAAGAGGGAATAATAAGAGTGGACGTTCAAGAACGAAGTGCTCGTATTAAGAAGAGTGTAAGACAAGGCTGTAGTCTTTCGCCCCTGCTCTTCAATCTGTACATCGAGGAAGCAATGATGGAAATAAAAGAAAGGTTAAGGAGTGGAATTAAAATACAAGGTGAAAAGATATCAATGATACGATTCGCTGATGACATTGCTATCCTGAGTGAAAGTGAAGAAGAATTAAATGATCTGCTGAACGGAATGGACAGTCTAATGAGTACACAGTATGGTTTGAGAGTAAATCGGAGAAAGACGAAGGTAATGAGAAGTAGTAGAAATGAGAACAGCGAGAGACTTAACATCAGGATTGATGGTCACGAAGTCAATGAAGTTAAGGAATTCTGCTACCTAGGCAGTAAAATAACCAATGACGGACGGAGCAAGGAGGACATCAAAAGCAGACTCGCTATGGCAAAAAAGGCATTTCTGGCCAAGAGAAGTCTACTAATATCAAATACCGGCCTTAATTTGAGGAAGAAATTTCTGAGGATGTACGTCTGGAGTACAGCATTGTATGGTAGTGAAACATGGACTGTGGGAAAACCGGAACAGAAGAGAATCGAATCATTTGAGATATGGTGCTATAGACGAATGTTGAAAATTGGGTGGACTGATAAGGTAAGGAATGAGGAGGTTCTACGCAGAATCGGAGAGGAAAGGCATATGTGGAAAATACTGATAAGGAGAAGGGACAGGATGATAGGACATCTGCTAAGACATGAGGGAATGACTTCCATGGTACTAGAGGGAGCTGTAGAGGGCAAAAACTGTAGAGGAAGACAGAGATTGGAATACGTCAAGCAAATAATTGAGGCCGTAGGTTGCAAGTGCTACTCTGAGATGAAGAGGTTAGCACAGGAAAGGAATTCGTGGCGGGCCGCATCAAACCAGTCAGTAGACTGATGACAAGAAAAAAAAGGAAGCGTATGTGCTTGGTGGTCCAAATTCATGTCATATTTCAATGATCACACAATACAAGCTTTCACGGTTGTTATTAGCGTACTTGGTGATTTTTTTATCATGTTTCTGTGGCACGTTTGGCCTCATAATTGTGGAGACATCATCAGAGGCTATAAAAACACAGACAGCAGTTTGGAATTTAAACCAGCATATACAAATCTGTGCAGCGGCAGGATCGGGACGTCCTCAGCCTGCTGCCTAAGATTACAGAATCGCACCGACATGTGTTATGGAGTTTGTAGTACGCAAGAGTTAGCCCTGTTTACTTTAATTAGCACTAAGGTCCACATATCGTCTCGTTTCAATCCGTTTTGTTTTATTTTAAAGTTCTTTACGTGATTTTGACGTTATTTATGCCTTTTCGAAGTACATTTATTAGACAAATTGTCAACCTTAAATAAAACAAACATCATCAACTATTCACCACTATAACTTTACATTCTCCTGATCATGTACCACGGTCTTGCCCACTCGGTCATCGATTATGCATGCTTCATATATTACAACACTGTTGAACGTGCACGTCTGGTACTTGGTTCAGTGTTCCACAAAGGAATATTTACAGCGTTATACTGCTGCACGTGGAAAGCAAGTTCCACAAGAGCTTTCTTTTAGTATTGTAAGATGTCGTGGTCTCCTGACCTTCATTGCTTACATATCCCTCCCTCACAAACATATTCCGCACATTAAGACGCTTCATTCGAACCCAAACTCGATAAGATAAATTCAATGTTGTACGAATTCATGTAAACGATATACAAATAACAAGTGCGCACTGGGATTGAAATACTCGAGGCTGGCGTACACACATACGTTCCAGACACGACGGTCTCAGGAGCTTTTAGTTCGAGAGAGGCAGACCACACACTGGGAGGCGGGTACCTTCAGAGGACGAGTCAACCTCGGTTGCCCGTGGAGCAGAAAGCGTGTGCCCGAGTGAAAGGGGGAACGACCCCTTGTTCAGCTTAAAAGCAGATCCCGCTACATTGTGTGGGAGCATCCAACTTATGCATTCTTTATGCATAGCACGCAGTTTCAGAGATTTTCACAAGGAGACAGCAAACGACAAACGCCGATACTACAGATTTCCGGATTGGTCGCCTTAAACGAAACTTCATTCTCCCGTTTTAGAATAGCAATGCCGATTGGCAGACGATATTTCTGACGCTTTGAGCTGAAGGAGTAATGGAAGAGGCCGAAAGAAATAACCCTTCACGTCTGGCGTGGAGAGGCGCCATTCCGTTGTCGCTCTTGGAGTGAGAAACAAGTCTCTCCTCAGTACTTCACTGGGAGAGCACCTCTGTCAAAAGCGAATCGAAGTGCGACTCTGTATTGAGTCCTTGTTATTAAGCGTTGTTCACTGTGTTGTCTGACACTTATTGCGCGCTGTGAATGGACAGAGTTATAGTTAAACGCCTGCGAGTGAAATTTTGAGTGGCATCGTGGTGGACTCGTTATCTGACCAGTGTACCATGCCAATAGTTAGACTAGGGGCGAATAGGAATCCTTGACTTCATCAAGGCGTAAGGAGAGTTTGATTGGCGAGGGTCAATCCAGATAGAACGAGAGTTATCTTATTTGTCAGCAGCGAGTGGCGCAGACAGCAGTCATCGCAGCTTACGGTATTGTGCGCTACAGATATTGCGAGCCCCATATTTCCTCCACAACAGTACACTTCACTGCATTTTACATGCGACAGCCTCGACCATACCTAGCAATATTCTAAAGGATAATTATTCAAGTTGAATAGGCATGCCTCTCAGCCATTCTGCCAATTCTGTCAATAACAATCTTAAACTTTGTATAGAAATTTCATTAGCGAATCCTACCCTTCAGAGGTAACTTCACATTCCGAAAAGAACCAGGATATAACTTGTTCAATTCATAACTAAAAGTTCCATTGTGATTTCTCAGAATTTTTGCAAAAAAATAAATAATAATTTTCGTTAGTTTCATGCTTTTCTTACACTAACTAGCACTACTCGAGTACCCAAGTACCCCACTAGTTACGTAAGAAATTTTGTGAATTTTTGTGACATTTCCTTACAGCGGACGACTCCAGAAAATATTTATTGCCGAAAGTTTTTCAGGCATTTCTCTTTAGAACGTTAGGAGCGTCTGTCTGACATCTGTAGTAGTGTGGGGGTGGAAATTGCATCTTGCAGGACCCACAGGGTAAAGAATACATCTCAGATTAATCCGCTGCACAGGAAAACAGAACAGCAGATCAACCCCACGCTCACAGTATGTGCTCACAGATATAGATCCTTGAAAAAACAGAATCCAGTCAGTGATCTACCAAAGTTTGTGAACCAGGTTACGACATTCAACAGTGGACACTGCAACTTCGGCGGAGGAACAGAGGCCAGGTGCGTCCGTCGAGGACGCATCTGGTCGGCAACGGGCAGCGGTTTCATGGTGGAGAAGATGTCCGTCTGTAGCTCTGGCTCGACATGAAGTGTCTATGCAAGGCGGTGCGCTGGCATAAATATTGTCGCACGGCAGGATATCGTACAAACTATTTTAGGTCACGTGGGTCTTGGTTCCAAATAGATGCCCCCCCCCCCCCTTTTCCAAGTTCGCGACCCCTCGTGACACTGCTAGAGCTGCCTAGTGGAACTGCTGCAAAACTATTTCCTGGTGCAGAGCGGTTGTATGACATATAGGCTACCGGCGAAGTTCTTGTGTCAGATGGGCTGCCAGCCATAAAGGGGGAATTCCACACCATGTCTCAGTCTTCTGGTCGTAAGGTGTACAAGGGATATGAGGAACTTTTACACAATGCTAGAGGCTTGATTCAATCATGTAGCTACATAATCGTATTTGGAACTCCACTGAGATATCAACTGAAAGACCTCGATATGCACTTTAACAGTTTTATGATAAATTGCTGTGGTACAATCAATTCAAATTTTAGTAGTTACATTAATCTTGATGTGCCACGCTTTGTTCATGTGTATACTTATGGCTCTCGATATCAAGAGACTTTATCAGTAGGATTTGTATTTATTATCCCAAAAATGAAACATTCCGAATAATTTCGTTCACCCCATGTTATTCTTTTCTTATCGCAGAATAAATTGTGATTTGAGAGGCTCTCAAATTTGATCGTCATGCGGGGCTGCAAAACCTGCTGACAGTGTTAGACTAAAAAAACATATTGCAGTCTACTGACAAGCCGAAGTCTGACAGTAAAAATGAATTTTCAAATACGGGAAATGACATGAAAATCATTGCTGAATAGACGAAGAGGGATGAGAATCTCATTTTTATGGTGCCCACAAACTCATGTGGGATTGGTCTACAATGAAAACATCGTCCAGCTGGCGAAGGACGCCAGGGTTTCTGACACTGTAATGGACATCAGTCTATCATTCGGTTTCGAGTTGTGGATGCGGTAACTGGCCGAGGAAGAATGGTCAGAGTACTGGCGCCCCTCAAACTGCCACAGAGGTCGCTACTACACTGCGGTTCAACCAGCGATTAGAAGCACCTCCTAGTTATAAAAACTCAGGCCAACAGTAAGTTGATAACTGCCTTAGTTCGAATGTGTATCAACCGTGGCTCAACTCCCTCCCACTTATATCTCAAAGATATTGAGGATAATCCTTTCTGCTACGCTCAGAAGAAAGAAAAAGGAGATGCCCAGCAGTTGCTATTTTCCTGCAGTTTCTTCTAAGCACAGCAAAACCGCTTACTGCAAACCCATGCGAAATTGAAAATCCCCCTGCAACCAATCTTTTTGTTTTCTGCGGGACTGTAACGGGTGTATATCAAGTTATATATGTGGTTCCGAAAACACTCTGATCTACAGGTATATATCTCGAAATCTCTGTTGAGTACTTTTTATCTTCTGTTACGTTGGTGCGTAAGTTCGTAGCGGTTTTGTTTTGCATGTTTCTATTCTGATTGCTATAGGTTTCTTTATCACCCATCATTTTTTATTTCTAGCTCACTGTTGCTCTTTGAGTTTACATACTGTCATTTGGAGGTAGTGAGTGGAGCTGTAGACGCTAGAAAATGGAGTGCCAAGTGAGAAATCGGATAATTCTCGTCATATTCTGCTGTTTGACTTCAATAGAAGGGTAACAGCAGCGGAGGCAGCCAGAAATGTTTGCGCCAAATATGGGGATAATCCCATTGAACAGAGAACGACAAGAAAATGGATTTCTCGTTTTAAGGAAGATCTTATTGACATTAATGACACTCTACTTTCAGGAAGAGCTTCAGGGCTTGGTGAAGATCGTTTAAACCGATTAATCCACAACGACCCACGTTAGTGTAATTGAGAACTGAGAAATGTGATGAACAATGATCATTCCACCATTGTGCAACATTTGCATGCAATGGGGAAGGTTTTAATCGGGTATGCGGGTACCACACGCTCTACGCCAAAACCATAAAAATTTGCGGGTGACCATGTGGCCATATATGCGTTTCTGCTTGCTGGTCATCAGTGGCCTCATTAACAACACCGACCATTCCTATTCTGTGTCATTACTGGTGACGAGAAATGATGTCATTATGTTAAGATAAGGAAAATAAAGATTTTTCTAGCCCAAGCAAAGCAGAAACTCCTTGTACAAACACTTACGCACATCCACAAAAGATAATGTCAGTGTGGTGCACTACGCATTGCTTCTCCGATGTGTACCCATTACTCAGACACTTATTCTCAACAAATGAGACGTCTTGCAGACGTAATCCAAGATCAACGACCAAGAAGGTTGAGTGAAGTGATGTTATTCCACGAGCCCGCATTCTGCTATACTGTCGCACCCACGTTACTCAACTGATCTTGTACCCTCAGATTGTCACCTTTCCCTCTCCCTATCGAGCAACCTTCAAGGAACTTCCTTTCCAGACAAAAATATGCTCTGAACATGGTTCCACGAGTTCTTCACGTCAAAACCAATTGATTTCTATAGTCGTAGAATCGAAAAATTACCCCAGCGTTGGTAGACTCTTGTACTCAGTAAAGGAGAATTTATATTATTGACGACTAAAGTCTCTGTTACATGTATGTGTTGTGTTTATTAAAACAATGGAAAAGCGTTACGAACTTTTGTCTTTAGCTAATTAGTCAAGTTCATTAGCTATATGTACTGTACCTATGTGCTCACTACAGATTCATTTTAGATCATTTTTCAAATTTTCCGTGTTGTTATTTTTCGGTACGGGTTTTACATATGTTCCGAGCGTTTGGTGCTACGGCTCAGTAAACTGACTACAAAAGGTAAATAAAAAAAATCCCCACTGCAGTCCGGCTTCCTGAGCTTGTTTAAGTATGCAACTGCAGTCAGAGGCTTTTTAACCTCTGATCGTGACTCCAGAATTAGGACACGGGATGTTAGACACAGAACATGGCTTGACCTCCGGCCTAATATCATAACCAAAAAATTACTCATATGAGTTTTTCCTTTTTATTGTATGTCAATATACAGGGGCGATGTTCTTGAGGACAATATTATGGAAATGGAAGAGGAGGTAGATGAAGATGAAATGGGAGATATGATACTGCGTGAAGACTTTGACAGAGCACTGAAAGACCTAAGTCGAAACAAGGCCCCGGGAGTTGACAACATTCCATTGGAACTACTGACGGCCTTGGGAGAGCCAGTCCTGACAAAACTCTACCATCTGGTGAGTAAGATGTATGAGACAGGAGAAATACCCTCACCTTCAAGAAGAATATAATAATTCCAATCCCAAAGAAAGCAGGTGTTGACAGATGTGAAAATTACCGAACTATCAGTTTAATAAGTCACAGCTGCAAAATACTAACACGATTTCTTTACAGACGAATGAAGAAACTGGTAGAAGCCGACCTCGGGGAAGATCAGTTTGGATTCCGTAGAAATGTTGGAACACGTGAGGCAATACGGACCCTACGACTTATCTTAGGAAATAGATTAAGGAAAGGCAAACCTACGTTTCTAGCATTTGTAGACTCAGAGAAAGCTTTTGACAATGTTGACTGGAATACTCTCTTTCAAATTCTGAAGGAGACAGGGGTAAAATACAGGCAGCGCAAGGCTATTTACAATTTGTACAGAAACCAGATGGCAGTTATAAGAGTCGAGGGGCATGAAAGGGAAGCAGCGGTTGGGAAGGGAGTGAGACAGGGCAGTGGCCTCTCCTCGATGTTATTCAATCTGTATATTGAGCAAGCAGTAAAGGAAACAAAAGAAATATTCGGAGTAGGTATTAAAATCCATGGAGGAGAAATAAAAACTTTGAGATTCGCCGATGACATTGTAATTCTGTCAGAGACAGCAAAGGACTTGGAAGAGCAGTTGAACGGAATGGGCCGGCCGGAGTGGCCGTGCGGTTCTAGGCGCTGCAGTCTGGAGCCGAGCGACCGCTACAGTCGCAGGTTCGAATCCTGCCTTGGGCATGGATGTGTGTGATGTCCTTAGGTTAGTTAGTTTTAAGTAGTTCTAAGTTCTAGGGGACTGATGACCTCAGCTGGTAAGTCCCATAGTGCTCAGAGCCATTTGAACCATTTCTGAGCGGAAAGGACAGTGTCTTGAAACGAGGATATAAGATGAACATCAACAAAACCAAAACAAGGATAATGGAATGTAGTCGAGTTAACTCGGGTGATGCTGAGGGAATTAGACGAGAAAATGAGACAGTTAAAGTAGTAAAGGAGTTTTGCTATTTGGGGAGCAAAATAACTGATGATGGTCGAAGTAGAGAGGATATAAAATATAGACTGGCTATGGCAAAGGAACCGTTTCTGAAGAAGAGAAATTTGTTAACATCGAGTATAGATTTAAGTGTCAGGAAGTCGTTTCTGAAAGTATTTGTATGGAGTGTAGCCATGTATGGAAGTGAAACATGGACGCTAAATAGTTTGGACAAGAAGAGAATAGAAGCTTTCGAAATGTGGTTCTACAGAAGAATGCTGAAGATTAGATGGGTAGATCACATAACTAATGAGGAGGTATTGGATAGAATTGGGGAGAAGAGGAGTCTGTGGCACAATTTGACAAGAAGAAGGGACCGGTTGGTAGGATATGTTCTGAGGCATCAAGGGATCACAAATTTAGCATTGGAAGGCAGCGTGGACGGTAAAAATCGTAGAGAGAGACCAAGAGATGAATACACTAAGCAGATTCAGAAGGATGTAGGTTGCAGTAAGTACAGGGAGATGAAGAAGCTTGCACAAGATAGAGTAGCATGGAGAGCTGCATCAAGCCAGTCTCAGGACTGAAGACCACAACAACAACAACATGTCTGTTATCGCCACTGATACTGGCAAGGTATCGACCCGGTAATTCCAATGCTTTCGAGAATGTTTTACGTTTGAAGTTGTGTAACAGATCTGATATAACTACAAGTCAACAGTTACTTTTTTTTCATTTACTTGTATTCTGGTGTCCGTCCCCGGTAGCTGAGTGGTCAGCGCAACAGAATGTCAATCCTAAGGGCCCGTGTTCTATTCCCGGTTGGGTCGGAGACTTTCTCCGCTCAGGGACTGGTTGTCGTGCTGTCCTGATCACCATCATTTCATACCCATCGACGTGCAAGTTGCCGAAGTGACGTCAAATTGAAAGACTTGCACCCGGCGAACGGTCTACCCGACGGGAGGCCCTAGTCGCACAACATTTACATTTTTGTCCTGTGGTGCCTTTCTTCTTGCCAGATTTTGTGACTTTGGGCCAACGGAAAGTAGCTATAGGTTTTGATGAGAGAGTGTTTGGCTATTAAAATATGTGACGTAAGTCGCCGTTCATTTTGACTGCATTGACTTTGATGACTTCATTTACTTTAACGCAAAGGTCTACAGACCTTAGTATGCGACATAAATTTCAATTTGAGACGTTTTGATACGTCTACACGTTGCTGAGAAAAAGGGTTTTTAATAAACAGTCAGACAGACAGACAGGACAGACGGGCAACAAAGCGATCCTGTAAAGGTTCCATTTTTACCCATTGAGGCACGGAACTTTAAAAGTCAATATTTCGTTCTCATTAATGTTCTACGTATTTATGCACCTACTTTTCCACCTTTACCCTGCAGATTGCTGTAAACTGCATGGCAGATGACACTTTGTATTGAACCATACACTAAAGTTTGTTCCTGTTAAATTTGCGAATGGAGCATGAGAAGAATGACTGTGTGGGTCTAATTTCATCTGTACCACATCTATGGGACAACTGCGTGGGAAGCCGAAAAACATTCGTGGTGTCTGCGCTGAAGGATGGGTCTTGGAGACTTCCAAGCATGCTCTAAAGACATGCTCAACATTTTGACTCCAGTGTCTGCCAGTTAATATTCTGCAACGTTCCTCTTGTACTTCACCACCACCCAAACAAGCATGTGACCGTTTGCACCATCTTCCTGCTACAGCTAAACCGGATAGCAATATCTGACCCACTGAAGAACTTAAGCATTTTTTGAAAATAATTTTCGCTAGGAGAAAGAGCGCTCAGTTTTTGCAACAGCTTTTGTTAGAGATATCATGACGGCTGTGAGTAACTCGACATCAGCTCTACTAAGTATTGTACATCACACTTCTTTTACACTTGCACTTTAAATAATGTTCTTATAAACATTAGCTGTGCTTGTAACGTGCCATAAGCCGTCTGGATCAAATTTACGATCAGATCTTTTTCTCTATTCTTATTTGAAATGTTTTAAACTTCATCTGTAAAATAGTGTATGACGTGCTAACACAATAACCCCTGTGATTAAAAAATAAATTTCATAAAATTACCGTGCTACAAAAACGCAAGTTTTGTTTATGTGAGTATGTATATTATCATAATTATTCTATGGTGCTGTTGAGTGAATTTCATTTACTGTAAATTATTTTCGATTTAGTGTTCTACGTTCTGATCTTAGCATGAATATATCTTTACTGATGTACTTTGAAACGATGTTAACTGGGTGCCACTTGGTTGTATGTTGCCTGGCGGTAAGGAAGGAAAGAGAGATGTAAAGTTTTCAGGAGCTGCGTGCAAATGGAATGTATTTGGCTGAGTGAACATTGTAAATTCATGGTAGCAAGGCATCTAGGACAATTAAAAATGAAAACTGCATACGAATTAGTTTGTCGCCAATGAGATTTCAAGGGACACGTCAACTTACAGGGCTGTGCTTAACAAAGGAGGTCGTTAAAATGCTGCAGACAGAACTTAAGTGCTTCGATGTCCGTCGCAGGCAGTAGATATGGTGAAAGGTTACAAGACATCTGGCTTGCCTCCTTCCATTTATATTCTACGTTCATCTGCCCCTTTTTGCCGATAGGCAGGACATTTTAGTTTCATCAAGCTAAAGGTCTTATGAAGTTATTTAATGCAGGGGAACGTATTTTACAAAATTGCAGTGGTTGTCGGCCAAGGCTTGTAGTTACATTCTAAGAACGCATGACAACCTCTCAGTTCGCACTGAACTCTGAGAGTGACATGGAAGACCACACGGCATTCAGAGCCTTTGTGTCAGTTTACACGTATCCAATGTATCAGGGAGCCACCTGAGAGAGCTCACGGAACTCACCTGTCAATCACGCTAAGACGAGGTTCGCGGCATTCGATCGGTTCTGCTCTGTAGAAGGCTGACGGTGGTAGTCTTAAGAGCTGGCTGCAACCTGATAATTTATGGTGAGAAATCACAAGCCGTGGAATGTCCGGGCCTACGCGGTGGGAGGGGAGTTCCCGTCACGTTGGTCAGGCTTGTGGAAATTCAGATGTGTGTGAGCAACGCTCTGATTCGCCCGTCGCCTGCTGACGTCAGACTGGAATTTATAGAGCAAACTGACGAGGAAGATGTGTTCCGATTGGCCCGCGTCTGGAGACATTCCGTAGTGGGGAATTTATTTATAAGTGGCAGTTTTCACGCAATTGACGGGAAACTGTAACGGATTTCCCGATTGGCAGTTACGGCCGGAGCGGCGCAACCAGCAGAATTAGGAGCAGTGACATGTTAAAACAAGTGCTCTTGGTTTTAATGTTGAAGGTGCAAGGTCGCTGGTCGTAAACGTCGAGGACTCAGAGTTCAAACGGGGGATGGGACTTCACGGTGTCCGAGAGCTGACAAGCGAGATTCAGGTTCTTCACCGCGCTTCAGGACAGGCAATACATGGGGGCGTACCGTTGCCACAGTACCATTAACCCCGGTTCCAGTGTTAGTATCGTTTCACTGGAGTAGCTAAAACATTTGAAACATTTTTGAAACATTTGGTGGGTTGTATTCCGCAAGAAACGCTTTTTTTTTTTTTTTTTTTTTTTTTTTTTTTTGTTGAGGTTACCGGTTTCCGTCTGTTTTAGACCATCTTCAGACTTGCTCATTCGTGGAGTCGTAACGCCCGCTGCGTTAACGCCCACCGTCTATCATCATGTCATTATGTGAGGTCTGAAGATGGTCTAAAACAGACTAAAACCGGTAACCTCATAAAAAAAAAAGTTTCTGGCGGGTGTGACTGTTCATGTTCATTTTTAAGTAACAAACAAACCGCTGTATTCCAAGAGAAATGTCAAAAATTACTGATTCGTATTAGTGACTGAATGTGCAGCTAGGATATGATAGTGATCCCCCCCCAGTGTATTCACACCTTTATTGCAATAACTTTTTCTAATAGGCATGTCACTGAGGAAATAGCGATTCCGTTGAAGAATTAAAACTTTACATCCGTGTGTGACGGACTCTGGACATTCCATCATTCCGGTACGTTTCTCATCCACAAACCGCGCGGTTTTGTAATGGAAAAACGTCTTACTGATAAATACTGTAGAACTTCGCTAATCCGTCCCCCACGGCACCGGCAGCATAGTCGGAACGCAAAAGGTGTTGGATTAACAGAGGAACGCTTTTATTGACCTGCAACATGACAATACAGTACAATAAAACATTACTTTTAAAGTTGAAGTACTGTCTGAAATATAGTTCCATATTAGATCAGTATACGGAAAGAAAACATCGCTGAGTGGCAGTCAAGGGTTGAGCTTGCTCCTCTGACTCGCGCACTGTCAGTCATAGGCCCCCGCTTGTACGGGTGACACACCAGGGGAATCTACGGCTTTGCTTTTATTAAAGCATCGGCGGGACCCAGTCAAGGTCTGCAGTAAGGACTTACGGCGGGCAGGATATTTTGGAGACGCCCGAGAGCAGAATTGTCGTGTTTCCTCTTCAACTGCGGGATGTCGAGCTCCAGTGGTGCTTTGGGGTCGAAGCGGTCAACCGCTGTCGACAAAAAGCGCGTCTTGTTGTTGCCGCGGGCCGCGTCGTCGGCCGTCTCGAGTACTTCGGCTGCCGCAGAGCCAGGCTCTGCCCCCCCCAAGGTTAGGGAAAATGTGGGCCAGGACCTGGGAGCCGGCCGCGGAACCGCAGAGAAGGTTTCCGCCGCCGCCGATCAGACCTCCGCGTCCACAAATACAGTAGGGCCAGCAATGCAGCCGGGATACCTAACGGTGCCAACGAAGGCTGTAACTGGCACCCCCCTGGCAGCAGCCCCACTTTCCGCCCCGGACATGGCAAGAAACACATCAAAAAACGCAGTCATACATAGTACGCCGACAACAAAATATATTGTCAGTACTTGCAATCCTGCCCCTCCTAACCTCGTCCTATCTCCGCTCCTGCTTGCCCACGCCACCGGCACACTTCCCGAACTCCTCACGTCCATGAAGAATGGCAAGCAGATGCCCCGTCTGCCGACAAAAATCCTCCCCAAACCCACCCCCTCGTCTCAGTCCTCCACCCGCTCCAAATACCTTAAATCCCCCCCACTCAAGTCCACCACATCCGACCAGCGGCGTGCAAGGAAGGACAAGAAGGAGAAGCGCTCCAAGGGGAAGAAGAAATCCACCACCCCCACCCCAACCGCTTCCACACCCTCTGAGGAGCCAGCGGCCCCGACAGCACCTGTCGCCGCACTGGGAGGGGACCAGGAAACTCTTGCACTGGAAGGGAACCGCGTAACCGGGCAGGATTCGGACGGTTTCGTGCTGGCGAAGAAAACGTTTCGTCAGCCGAAGCTTCCGCCAGCCCGGGGATTGGAACCCACCCCGAACAGATTTCAGGCGGTTGCTGATGAGCCTGAGACAACAGAAACCACCACAACGCAAACACAGAACCAAGTCGCCCACCACCTCCCCCCGATTGTTGCTGAGTTTGCCCACAGCTATGAGGAGCTCTTCGAGCTGTTGAAGGCAGAAATCGGGGGAGGCAGTTTCCAGGCAAAACCTGCTGGTGGAGACAAAATCAAAATCACACTGCACACACTCGAACACTACACAACAGTCAAAACACTTTTCACAAATAAAAACATACCACACTACACGTTCCCCACAACAAAAACAAGGAACAGAAACATCGTAATACGAGACCTGCCAAGACGAGTGTCCCCCCAGGCAATCAAAACAGATTTGACTGCCCAGGGGTACGTCGTCAAGGCGGTCCAACAGATGGGCAACATAAACAGCAAGTGGCCACTATACCAGGCCACACTCCCGGACATCCCCAGAACAAAAGGGAGATAAAGATGGTTCTGGCAGTGCCTGTCACCACCGAACTGCTGCGCCGTAAGAACAAGACGGTGCAGTGCTTCAGGTGTCAGGGCCTTAACCACATCGCCGCCTACTGCACCATGCCAGTAAGGTGCAGGAAGTGCGCCGAGGCCCACGACACGAGAACATGCACACTTCACCACACGGACCCACAAATAAGGTGCGCGCTGTGTGGCAAAAACCACACGGCGGGCTACCAAGGTTGTGAGGTCCACAAACGACACACACAACAGGCAAAGGGCGCAAAGGCCGCCCCCCACACACGCAAACAAAACACCATAAACCCACCAAGACACACAAGAAAACAAACCATGGCAACACACACGGACAAGGCCTGGGTAAAACCAAGGCCGGACACACCGAGGGCGACTTATGCGGAAGTGGTTTCTCCACCGAGGAACCATGAAAGCGTAGCCCAACCATCACAACACCAGACACTATCACGAGAACAACACCGGGAAACACATAGCAACAACGACCAGGTCCACCATGACGGAGGAAGGCCCAGGGAACCCCACACACACTCTCCCCCCATGGATCAGTTGTTAGGCGTAATGGTGCAGACCATGAACCTCGTCATGGAAATGATGAAGGAATTCAGGGAAGCCCAGAAGCAGAACACACAGATCCTCGTCGCCCTTCAGGCAACAGTCCAGCAGTCGCTCCCCTCTGCGACTTCCTCAGTAGTATCGACACCCCATCATGAATAGACGACCAAATATTCAAGGCCTGACAATGTGCGTCTTTAACGCAGACGGCATTGTTAATCAAGAGGTCGAGTTCCGAGAACTCATGAAGGAGTTCTCCATCGACATATGCATGATGGGGGAAACCCACCTAAAGCCGGGAGTAAAAGCGACAGTTCCCAACTACATTAGCTACCGTAAAGACAGGCCAACCCAAGGCGGAGGAGTGGCCATATATGTAAAAAGAGGGATCCCCCACCACCAGGTATTCTTACCAGCTACCAACAAAATCGAAGCAGTGGCGGTGGAAGTAACCACTGCCACTGGACCCCTAACAATTGTTGCAGTCTACCGACCCCCACATGACCAGATAGATGAGGGAGACATAGCTGCTCTAGGGCAAATTGAAGGCAAACTCATAATAGGGGGAGACTTCAATGCCAAACATCCCGATTGGAATTCTAGAGTAACCTCCAGAGCAGGCGCCAAACTGCAACAACTAGCGCGCGCCCACCACTTCGAAACATGGGGTCCAGTCGAGCCCACACATTTTCCGAAAAACGGAAGCAGGCCCGATGTGTTAGACATAGCTCTCACCAGGAGGATCGCAGGGTTCGTGGCCGCAAGGACAATCAACAGAATGTCCTCCGACCACAACCCAGTGATTCTGGAGGTCGATGTGGGAGAATGGGTAGCACTCCCACGGTACCAGACGTCGTACAAACGAACAGACTGGGAGCGATACCAAGAAACTGTCGCCTCTGATATCGCTCGCGCTCCGCCACCCACTGCGGAAACAGTAGAACAAGCGCTACAAGACCTAACAGGCACCATCTTGCAGGCAGCGGAAGAAGCCACCCCTCCACAAAGGGATGGCCCACCGCCGCAAATACAGCTCCCGGAACACTTGCTAGCTCAAATTCGACACAAGAACAGAGTGGCAAAAGAGTGGAAGATCACCAGAAATCAGGCCACCAGGAGGCTGCTCAATCGTCTACAGAGAGAGCTGAAGGTAGCGCTAAATGAGCACAGAAACCAGCAATGGCAAAACCGCCTCACATCTCTCAAAGTAGACGATCATACACTATGGCAAGCGACCAAACAGTTTACAAAACGACGCGCTAGGATGCCGCCACTGCATGGCGAGCGGGGACTGGTCTACAGCCATGCTGGAAAGGCCAACGCCCTCGCCGACTCCTTTGAGAAGCAGTTCCAAGCGGCAGAACCCCAGGATGAAGAACATGAAGAGGTAGTCAGTCGTCAACTGGCCGTCTTCCACAATGCTGAGGAGGACCCAGAGGACGAACCCATACTTTTTGCCCCCGAGGACGTGGCAAGAGTAATTAGGTCCCTCCCTACAAAAAAGGCGCCAGGGCACGACAGTGTCACAAACCAGTTAGTCAAAAAACTCCCACCCACAGCGATCACACACCTCGCGAACGTCCTCAACGAGATTACTCGTTCCCGTGTTTTCCCAGCTTGCTGGAAACATGCGGAAGTGGTCGCGATACACAAACCAGGGAAAGACCCTCTATTCCCGCAGCACTACAGGCCGATTAGCCTCTTGCCAACACTCAGCAAGATCTATGAGCGCCTCCTGCTAAGACCCATACAAGAACACATTACCAGAGAGCAAATTCTGCCGGATTTCCAATTTGGGTTCCGGCAGAACCACTCTGCCCCACAGCAGGTCATGAGAATGGTTGAAGCAGCCACAGAGGGCTTCAACCACAGAGGCTACTGCGGGATAGTGCTACTAGACGTAGCCAAAGCCTTTGATTCAGTATGGCATAGAGGGCTACTCTACAAGTTGTACACACAAGGGTTTCCCGGGAGCATAGTTCAGCTCATTAAGAGCTATCTCACGAATAGGACTTTCTCCGTCAAAGTAGAAACTGCCACCTCCACCAGAAGGCGTATTCGTGCCGGGGTGCCACAGGGATCGGTCCTGGGGCCCGTATTGTACAGTTTGTACACTGCGGATACTCCGACGGCCCCCCTGGTGCACACTGCGCAGTACGCTGACGACACAGCCTTCTACACGAGAAATGCGAACAAGGACCTGGTCATCCGTAGGCTACAAAAGGTTTTAGATGACACAGAAACTTGGGCCCGTCGCTGGCGCATCACGATCAACTCCGAGAAGACGCAGGCAATGCTGATTACCCGCAGGCTCGGAAGGCGCGAACCTCCTCAACGTCCCCCCCTCCACCTTCACCTAAATGGGATCCAACTCCCCTGGCGCAGAACCGCCAAGTACCTTGGCGTAACCTTGGACTCTCGTCTTACGTGGAAACCCCACATAGACGAGGTCCACAGGAAGGTCTGCGCCAGAATGTCCATTCTATACCCTATCCAGAACACAAACAGCTCCCTTCCCTTCCCAGTAGCAGTAAATGTTTATCAGGCCCTGATCCGGCCAGTAATGGAGTATGCGTGCCCTGTCTGGGGATACGCGGCGAAGCAGCACCTGGACAAACTCCAGAGGCTGCAGAACCGCGCCCTCAGAAGGGCACTGCGCCTACCTCTTGGATTCCCCACAGACGACTTGCACGCCGCAGCCGAAATCCCACTCCTGAGAGAGCGTTTCCAGGATCTGGCAAGGGCCTTCTATGAGAGTTCTTCCAGATCCGAAAACGCGCTCATCCACTCCCTAGGTCGGTACGACATGTCCCGCGATAAGCATAAGCGCCCTATGACGATCTTCGACGACTAAGTCGAAGAGAAAATCCCAAAACCCAATCCCTAATCCAGTTCCTTCCCATATAACACCAATCTTCTCGCCTACCTCAGGCAAGTACTAGACTCATTCACAACAAACATCACAAGTCACAGACACCAAAAAACTATAGAAAAAAAAAATCACACACACACGTTCACAGGGGAGTAAAAGCCGAAAGGCTACAAACTCCCCCACACACACTTCCCCAAAGAGGGGAAAGTAAAAGATGCGAGCAGCAGCAGCAACGCAATTGACGGGAAACTGTAACGGATTTCCCGATTGGCAGTTACGGCCGGAGCGGCGCAACCAGCAGAATTAGGAGCAGTGACATGTTAAAACAAGTGCTCTTGGTTTTAATGTTGAAGGTGCAAGGTCGCTGGTCGTAAACGTCGAGGACTCAGAGTTCAAACGGGGGATGGGACTTCACGGTGTCCGAGAGCTGACAAGCGAGATTCAGGTTCTTCACCGCGCTTCAGGACAGGCAATACATGGGGGCGTACCGTTGCCACAGTACCATTAACCCCGGTTCCAGTGTTAGTATCGTTTCACTGGAGTAGCTAAAACATTTGAAACATTTTTGAAACATTTGGTGGGTTGTATTCCGCAAGAAACGCTTTTTTTTTTTTTTTTTTTTTTTTTTTTTTTTTTTTTTTTTTGTTGAGGTTACCGGTTTCCGTCTGTTTTAGACCATCTTCAGACTTGCTCATTCGTGGAGTCGTAACGCCCGCTGCGTTAACGCCTACCGTCTATCATCATGTCATTATGTGAGGTCTGAAGATGGTCTAAAACAGACTAAAACCGGTAACCTCATA
This sequence comes from Schistocerca serialis cubense, assembly GCF_023864345.2. Classification (NCBI taxonomy): domain Eukaryota; kingdom Metazoa; phylum Arthropoda; class Insecta; order Orthoptera; family Acrididae; genus Schistocerca; species Schistocerca serialis. The sequence goes on from NC_064646.1 coordinate 430,932,708, forward strand.
AAAAAAAAAGTTTCTGGCGGGTGTGACTGTTCATGTTCATTTTTAAGTAACAAACAAACCGCTGTATTCCAAGAGAAATGTCAAAAATTACTGATTCGTATTAGTGACTGAATGTGCAGCTAGGATATGATAGTGATCCCCCCCAGTGTATTCACACCTTTATTGCAATAACTTTTTCTAATAGGCATGTCACTGAGGAAATAGCGATTCCGTTGAAGAATTAAAACTTTACATCCGTGTGTGACGGACTCTGGACATTCCATCATTCCGGTACGTTTCTCATCCACAAACCGCGCGGTTTTGTAATGGAAAAACGTCTTACTGATAAATACTGTAGAACTTCGCTAATCCGTCCCCCACGGCACCGGCAGCATAGTCGGAACGCAAAAGGTGTTGGATTAACAGAGGAACGCTTTTATTGACCTGCAACATGACAATACAGTACAATAAAACATTACTTTTAAAGTTGAAGTACTGTCTGAAATATAGTTCCATATTAGATCAGTATACGGAAAGAAAACATCGACGCTAAAAATCGTACACGAAAGCGTATTGTAGAGTAGTGCCTTTATGTAAAATACATCTGTATTGTACGGTAAGATACTGGTACCGTGAGCGATAGTTTAACAACTGCGCATATATTATTACAGTACTCCATTGGCACATAATTGATTTGCACTTGACTGTTGAAAACACGAGAAATCACACAGTAAAAAATGTTCAGTTCTTTAGCAGGACTAAAAAATGTGTAATTTTCTTTTTCTTAGCAGACGACATCCTTGATTTTGCGGCGATATTCCGCCACTTTCTAATCTAGAAATTCTCTGTCGGTTTCTTTCATAGTTGTTATGCTAATCGCTATCTCACTTGCAACGTTTTTAAGAGGCTCGCCTTTATCTAACCCTTCAAGCACTATCAGTTTCTCCACGAAGGACAACATCGAATGTTTTCGTTTAGTTGATGCCATAATTTAGTCTTACACTCGTTAATATGTAAGAAGAACGCTGACGCTAACTTATGAAAGAAAGACGTGCACAGTAGATCTCATTGATGGAGTTCCATACAGGTTATTTCATACCAAAAGTAATAGATCTATCGTACCTATGAACGGTCAACTGGATCGATATCGCAGACGATGACTGACGTAAACAAACACCGGAAATAGGGTAGTCGGACTAAGAGGGAAGTCGGATCATCTGAGGGCGGGTTAGCGAGGTGCTACTGTATTTGTAACTTACACAACTCCATAAATCAGGTATTCAGTTGTCAATAAATGTCAGTCACTGAATTAAAAGTGTTACTTTAAGTCCAGTTATGGGCTCTGTCAGCCTCCCGTCCTCGCAAAGCTTATCAGAGTACTTCTGTATTACTGTAATTCGTTTGTTAGGCAGTTTCTTCTTAATGGTCCAGCTTTCACACACGTTGAAAGTTTCAGCAAGTAATTTGCAGTACGATGCTTTGGTGCTAGCTGTGTCTGACAGCAACCGAGCTATATGTCTCAGTTCTAAGGCACTGTACTTCTGTTCGAGAAGACCGCAATTAAAGTACTCGTCTGTCCACCCAGATTCAGATAGTTCATCTGAGAACGATGGGGCCGATTTCCTTACACACACTTCCTGACCCCCCCTCCCTCCCCCTCCCCCCCAAAGTAAATGTCTCTAATGACCTCGTCATCGACGGCGAGATGATAAACATTAATCTTCCACATTTATTTCTGACAGCAACTCTCAGGCGGCAACGTCTGATGTGCAATATTAATGCTTTTTATTGTTTTACATTGAATCTGAAAAGGGTAAGATTATATTTTTACAACCGATTGCCTACACTTCGATCGCTATGTTTCTTACTCAATGCAAAATGTGTTTGTCGCTGCCTTAAGAACTGGACTGAATCTGTTTTTAAGCGTATAGATGGTTTCTCATCTGCCATCTCAACGAGTTGGTTTTGGCATCGGTAGAATTACTTCGGAAATACTCATTGAGCAGATTTTTAAATTCTGCCATGCTGTCGCCCCTCCCCCCTCCCCAAAAAAAGTAGATGTTTTCAACTGTTTCGAAATACAGTGCTGTTTCTCAATTGCCTTCTTAATCTCTGCAGCGCCTTTAACCACTAAATTTAAATTATGACTTGATTCGTTTTTGGACACAATTGTACGCGTCGCTCATGACGGATGCTCCGGCATAGCCTCGGTCGAAACACTTCCTCAGATATCGCTCCTTTAGTTCTCCATATGTACGTAATCTGACGAAGTTTCATCTTTCATCTGATAAAGCAGGTAAATGATTCGTATATATTTGTCCCAGAACTATTTCCAACACGATCTTTCATTATTTTAAGATACCGAAATGTTTCTCTTGACTGATCGATTCCTTTTTTATTTTTGCAATTTTATTTACTATGTTAAGGTTTCCTCATTTTTCCCCTTTTTCCGTAGGTAGCGTATTCTTGGGGGCTCTGATCTGGGTATACCAACCCAGTTATACCCGTGCTATTATGACTGCATACTTCCTGCTGTGATTGTTTCCCGCGACTCCTCTTAGAATAAACAAACATATCGCGGAACGTCGTTGTTCTCAACAATACAGGGGTCCCGCAGCGGACCAAGCTGTTGCTTAGCAACAGTCTGAAACGGGGCAGCTGGCGAGCAACATGAGTGTCTCCGTCCCCAAGCGGTAGGATCTCAAGCGAACCGTGAGACGCATCAAAAGCCCGGAGCAACGATGGGAGTCAGAAGGTAAGCCACCAACAAACATCTCAGTTCCGCCAGTCAGTGGCACCCGGAACGTGGGCGTCAGAACAGTTACACATTTCTGAGGACGCATATTATAAATTCTTAGAGACACGTATGTTTAATGAATATGGAGATCTTCAACACTGTAGTTCTATTCAAAGTTATTTGATTTTGGGGTAATTTTCAATACATATCGAACGCACGGTCGCTAACAATATACATCGAACGTGCGACTCGCTGTCGACCACACGACTCTAGTGGCGCGAATTAGGTAAATGTTTAGTGCGTTGCCAGGGCAACATAGTTCACTATTTTCGATTGTGAATAGAGATAAGTGAAGGCATTACAGTATCGAGTGTCAATAGTCTCACATTGTGAAATCTAATTCCTCGGTTACGTAGTGTGGAAAATTGTTTGTTATTTGTTGGGACATCGCATTGCTTCCAAATGAGGATACCAGGAATTATGTAAAATGCCGTTGACTCAACTCCGCGAAATTTTGCAAGAAAGGTACGGATGCTGCCTTTCCTTTAAAACTGCACTGTGATCAGTATCACAAGATAACATCTGTGCGAAACAATAAATGCTTTGAAAGTTTCAAGCCGGCCGAAGTGGCCGTGCGGTTAAAGGCGCTGCAGTCTGGAACCGCAAGACCGCTACGGTCGCAGGTTCGAATCCTGCCTCGGGTATGGATCTTTGTGATGTCCTTAGGTTAGTTAGGTTTAACTAGTTCTAAGTTCTAGGGGACTAATGACCTCAGCAGTTGAGTCCCATAGTGCTCAGAGCCATTTGAACCACTTTTTTTGAAAGTTTCAAATTATCCGTCGAGAAGAGCTTCATTATAGTTCGTTGTTGGATAAGAGATTATACGCTACAAGCGACAGCTTCTGAAGCACACTTTTCCACGAAATCCGTGTGCGGCAACGACCTTTTCTGTCTGTTACAGCCAGCCGCTGTGGCCGAGCGGTTCTAGGCGCTTCAGTCCGGAACCGCGCGCCTGCTACGGTCGCAGGTTCGAATCCTGCCTCGGGCATGGATGTGTGCGATGTCCTTTGGTTCGTTAGGTTTAAGTAGTTCTAAGTCTAGGGGACTGATGACCTCAGGTGTTAAGTCCCATAGTGCTTAGAGCTATTTGAACCATTTTTTGTCTGTTACATCATAGTTACGAACGAGAGTATTCGAATCGATGGAAAAACCAGCGTTGTCGAAATAGACGAATCGGATACAGCTGGTAGGAAATACCAGAAAGGACATCTGTTGAAAAATGTAGTTGTACATATTTGGGTATCTGGCGACACTGAAAGAGAACTTCGCAAGCGCTTTGTAGTTCGCGTTTATTCGACGGCGAAGAAAATTTTCGTCTCTCTGGTAAAGCATTTTATAATGCCAACCACGAAAGTGATAACAGGCGGCTGAAGAATGAATCGGTGAATTATTCTGCTGAATTTGTGTCATCGGACTATCCAGCTGTCTACACACAGAACATCGAAAGTTTGCGGAAATCTGTCAAATCGTCGTTGAAAAGAGAAGGAGGTCCAGGAAATAGGAACGAACACTACCTCTTCTAATACCTATGTTTTCATAATCTGAGGCTGATGGATAAACTGACTTTCCTGTTACTCGCCCGATATTTCTGACTGACGTAGCAAGAATATACCCAGGTTATGGGAAAAAGGGATTGCTGCCGGCGCTTATACAACACGAGGAATGGTGCATGTAGAAGTCGTGGCTGACGAATAAAGAAAGTAACTGTAACTTAGTAAACGTTCCTCTTTGGTCGTTGCTCTGATGAACTCTCTAAACAGTATCCATAAGTCGTGCCACAATGGTCGCGTGATCATCATAGGATCGTACGTTCGATATATATCGTTAGGACCCCGCCCGTTTGATACGCAATCATTCTTGAAAATTGCCGATTCTGGAAACCAGAAGTTCAGATAGTTTATCACGGTTTGCCTGAGGCACTTTATGTTTAAGAAGCATGAATTTTATAAATCTTGTAATTATATACTCTCCTACTACATTCCCGTGCGATGTGCTCCCAGTACTCACACGTGTAGATAATATCTGACAAGTCGAATGCGTCACGATGGTGTCTTGAATCACGCATTTTATGTGCTCATATTTTATGAAATACTATATTTTATAAGAATTTCTAACGCGTTATAGGCGAATATCAAGCGTTATGCCATATTTCTGTCAGAAAATGTATTTGTCTTTCTACTCATAGTCCTCTTATAAACGAAATGAACAGCGATACGAAATTGTTGTTCCTGCTTGCATTTAATTAAGGTGGGGCAGTTTTATCACCTTTATGTCAATGCAGCGCATTTCCTCAAACACACTACGTTGCGCCCACATTTTCTTTGCATCAGCCGGCCGCGGTGGTCTCGCGGTTCTAGGCGCGCAGTCCGGAACCGTGCGACTGCTACGGTCGCAGGTTCGAATCCTGCCTCGGGCATGGATGTGTGTGATATCCTTAGGTTAGTTAGGTTTAAGTAGTTCTAAGTTCTAGGGGACTGATGACCACAGCAGTTGAGTCCCATAGTGCTCAGAGCCATTTGAACCATTTTTTTCTTTGCATCTCCTCTTCGTGACAATGAATCGGTAGAGGTCGCTGGAATGCGGTATGCTATTATTTTGATTCACCTCTCTGCCAGCGTCGGTGATCAAACGATACTGTCCGCAATACACCTAACATTATAGTGGTCATTATTTAAATTTGTACTTTAAATAAAGTTATTGTCAACATTAGTTCTACTGGAAATAAAAGATCACTGAAAAACTTCTTTAGCACTTCATTTTCAGATCTTCGTCGCATGTGGTAGACATGAAAAAAATGTTGTATTGCTAAGTATTCTCTATAATATACATCATTCCTCAAACTCATGTATTTAACTGTAAATAAATGTCAATCATTGAATGTAAAGTGCTACTTTAAGCCCAGTTAAGAGATCTATCAGCCTCTGGTCGTCGTAAGATTTGTTATGCTCACTGCCCCGTCTTTGGCAGATATTGAAGCTTTCATCAACTAGTTTGTCCTTTTGTTCATTGTTGCTAGTTATTTCTAATAGTAACTGAGGGTTATATCTCAGCGGTAAGACAACGGGCCGGCTCGAGTGGCCGAGCGGTTGTAGGCGCTACAGTCTGGAACCGCGCGATCGCTACGGTCACAGTTTCGAATCCTGCCTCGGGCATGGATTTGTGTGATGTCCTTAGGTTAGTTAGGTTTTAGTAGTTCTAAGTTCTAGGGGACTGAAGACCTCAGAAGTTAAGTCCCATAGTGCTCAGAGACATTTGAACCATTTGGTAAGACAATGGACTCGAATTCGCGAGGACAGCGATTCATATCTCTGTCCGCCCATACAGTTTGAAGTTTTCCGTGATCCCTTCCGCCCCCCCCCCCTCCCCCTCCCCTCTATCCCGAATCCTCCCCATCGCAAGTCACATGACACTAAAGGCGGCATGATTCCTTTGGAAAGGATGAGGCAGATATCCTTTCGTATTTTTTCCGTACCCGAGATTTTTTTTAAACGGTAGAGTCCTTCCATGCCCGCACTATCGTGGTGAGCATCACAAAAGTTCTACTGTCACCTCTGCATTGGTTAGTAATTACATCGAGGACTTCACAGGATGTGAGTCTGTGCGTCTGGATAGGATTACCCACTCATACAGGCCCATCGGGTGACAGAAATACAGAAATAGTAGATAGTTGTTTCAAGAATAGCGGTTTTAGGGGAAAGGGTGGGGGGGGGGGGGAGGGAAGAAAGTGCCATGGCAAAAAAAAAAAGAGCCTCTGCGACAGTCTGGGCGAGTAGTAAGAGCAGTAGCGGTTTTCTCGCTGTCTGCGACAGATCATGCAAGGGTATGGCTATGCTAGTAGCGGGTATCGTGCAATACTCGGTACCACTGTGTGCCAGTGTTCGTCACAAGATTGTCAGCCTGATCGATGAGAGATACCTGTGTAGCTTAGCATCGAGGATATCTCAGTGGCCAACTTCCGTGTCTGAGTACCTGAAAGAAGCCAAGTCGTCAGCTGAGTAGTCAATTTCGCTGTAAATTCGGCGTCTCTGCGTAAAGGCTGAGTAGGTTTGTTTGCGTTTCTTCCCTGCTGTTGACGCATTGCTGCTATGTGCGGACTCAGCTGGCGGTGCCAGCAAGATCTGCTCTATTGCAGGGGCTCGCCGGTGTTGTGTTGTTTGTGTGCGCTTAAACTGAGCTGACCAGAGGTGGTTAATTGTCCCTAAGGTGGAGCGTCTTTGGGCGACTATGCTTCCGCCTATGGTTGTGGTCGTACTTTCCCAGGTTTAAGGGATTGTTTGAGTGTCACGAGTTCCTATATAGTTGAGTGGCCGATTTTTTTAATACTGCCGAGAGGATTTCAAGCCGGTACTCAATGTGAAGGTCCGCGGTTACTTTTATACACCATTTCTCCAACCAAGGCTTGGCTCTTCTGAAATAATATCCATAGACGTGAATTAATGTTCGATGGTTTCGAGTGTTTCGCTAGGATGGCTGTGTCATCCGTGCCCCAGGATGCTGCATAGGGGAACTCCAGCTTGAATACCGTGTCGTGTTGATGGTTTGTCCTGAATGTCAGTGTTGAAGCTTCTGCTGATGAGGTATGAGTGTATGAGACGTACGAGTCCGTCGCGGAAACCAGCGTCGCCAGGTTTGCGGATAAGGCCATTGTGACATAGCCGATCTAAAGTCTTTTCGATATCGCGGAATGCGGCTCCTGTAGCTTTGCTGGTGTCGCAGCCGTTTGTAATGTGTTTTGCTACGCAAAGGAGTTGTATTGTGGATTGGTGATTCCTGAAGCAGAATTGCTCCAGTCTCAGGGTGTCGTTGTTGATACAGTGCCTAGTGAACTGTTTGACATTCACCCTCTCACTAACCTTCCCGAGCGAGCTCAGCAGAGTGATGGGTCGGTGATTCTGTGGGAGGGAATGATCTCTCTGGCTCCCTGAACATTTGGACCTTGCACGCCTTCCAAAAGGCAAGGAAGTGTTGGCATTGTAGGATGCTGTTACGGCGTTAAGTCAAGCGCTGGCACGCCAGTGGGGAACGATAGAGCAGAGAGGGCTGTGAAAAGACGTCAGCCAATTGCACGCTGACCGAACCCTCTCCAGGACGACAACGCGACAGCAGTGGCCTCCAAGCGAAGAGGACATAAGCGCCGCGTCCGACTGGTCTCGGCCCAGTTCAAGATTACCTTCAAGACTAGTGACTTGTATAGCAGCGACTTAGAATTGTTTATTCTCACAACACTGCTTATTTTACATGTCGCCCTTTGCTTGAGACACATCTGTGTAACACAGAGTTAGTATCTGTAAATTTAATTTTGTAACAAAACTCATTAATAGGGTTTTTAATGTTGTCTAGCGACCGGAGAAAGCAGGTTTCCCAGGCACCACATGTTCGACGGCTAGGTAGGATTCAACAGATGGTATTCATGGTGTGTGAGAAGTTTCTATAGCTTTATCTGTGAACTATTTGAGGACGCTGTTTTGAATACCATCGGGACAAGGAGCTTTCCTGGCTGAAGTCTGCTAGCTATCCCAAGTGGCATCTCGTGTGCAAGTTCGTCTGATTTCGACGCGTGGAGGCTGGGCTACAAATCGTGTAATCTCCTGGCCCGTTTCAAGTGTAAATGCTGGGTCTGACGGAACCAGATTCGCCGCTACTGTTCTGCTGATCAGTTCCGCGTTGTCCACTGTGGAGTGGGCTGGTCCGTGCGGCACTTGTAGATTAGATGTGTAGTGTTGCTCCTTGATGAAGTGACGGACTAGATTCCACCACCTGGTCGCGTGGTATACAGCCCAGTGACTTTCTGGCCCCACTGTGAGAGTTCAAATGTTTGTATTTCTTCCCATATTATTCCATGGAACCTGTTGACGTGCAGTTTATGCACTGAAGAGCCAAATCGTGTAGGTTCCTCACGAGCACACTGAAATGACGCAGCACGACGTGGTATGGACTCGACTAATGTCTGAAGTAGCGCTGGAGGGAATTGACTTCATGAATCCTGCAGGACTGTCCATAAATCCGTAAGAGTACGAGCGGTAGAGATCTCTTCTGAACAGCACGTTGCAATGCATTCCAGATATGCTCCGAAATCTGGGGACTTTGGTAGTCAGCGGAAGACTTTAAACTCATAAGTGTGTTTCTGGAGCCACTCTGTGGCAATTTTCAGCGCGTGGAGTGTCGCATTGTCCTGCTGGAATTGCCCAAGTCCGTCGGAATGCACAATGGACATGAAAGGACGCAGGTGATCAGACAGGACGCTTACGTACGTGTCACCTGCCAGAGTTGTGTCTAGACGTATCTGGGGTCCCATAACACTCCAACTGCACACGCCCCACATCATTACAGTGCCTCCACCAGTTTGCATTGCCCTCTGCTGACATGCAGGGTCCATGGATTCATGAGGTTGTCTCCATATACGAATACGTCCATCGCTCGATACAATCTGAAACGGGAATCGGCCGACCAAGCAACATATTTCCAGTCATCAACAATCAAATGACGGTGTTGACGGGCTCAGGCGGGGCGTAAAGCTTTGTGTCGTGCAATCATCAAGGGTACACGAATGGTCCTTCGGCTCCGAAAGCCCATATGTATGATGTTTCGTTGAATGTTTCGCACGCTGACACTTGTTGATGGCCAAGCACTGAAATCCGCAACAATTTGCGGAAGGGTTGCACTTCTGTCACGTTGTACGATTCTCTTCAGTCGTCGTTGGGCTCGTTCTTGCAGGATCTTTTCCCGGCCGCAGCGATGTCGGAGATTTGGTGTTTTATCGCATTCCTAATATTCACGGTACACTCGTGAAATGTTCGTACGGTAAAATCCTCACTTCATCACTGCCTCGGAGATGCCGTGTCCCATCGCTGGTGCGCCGACTATAATACCACGTTCAAACTCACTTAAATTTTGATAACCTACAATTGTAGCAGCAATAACCGATCTAACAACTGCGCCAGACACTTGTTATCTTATATAGGCGTTGCCGACCACAGCGACGTATTCTGATTGTTTACATATCTCTGTATTTGAATACGCATGCCTATACCCGTTTCTTTGACGCTTCAGCGTACAACGGGCGCTTGATGCGCTGCTAGTATCTCTTGAGATGGTTTCTCGCTGAGATACGGCGTATCATACTGGGGTTTGCTTTCCGTGTCTAATGACCTCCTTGTCGACAGAACGTTAAACGCGAATCTTCCATTTTTGTTTCTGACAGAGCCGTTGGTAAGAAATATGCAACTCTGACATTCCCCCCCCCCCCCTCCCGTCCTACCCCCCCCCCCCCCTCCCCTGTTCTCAGACTGCAGAGGTTTTAATGCTCTATCAAATCGTTCTATTTGTTTATACTGAATCTGGAAAATGGGAAGGTAATATTCTTCCACTTATTGCTACACTTCGTTCATTAAAATAATCTTAGGAATTACGTTTGTGAGCGCTATAAGAACGTCAGTGTATCTCTTATTGTGTCTACAGATAAGTTTTTTTATCTGCTAGCCCAATGCACTTGGTGCCGTTAACATTACGTTGCAAGTACTCACGGAAAAAAAATTGAAATCCTGCTGCCTTAGCATGCCAAAAACAGTTTAGATTGTCTTAGTTATTTCGAAATACATGCCATTTTCTTGATTAGATTCTTTGTCTGAACAGCACCATTGAGAACTGAATTTAAATTATGACATGATTCGTTTTCGCACACAATTATACACGGTGCCCATGACGGATGCTTCCTCACATCTAGTCTCTTCCGTTCCCCACATTCAATTAAGTAATGTTCGAATACCAATGCAGTTTTGTTTCTGATCTGGCTGACTGACACACTGACTGACTTCGTCCGAACAGATCGCGGAAGGCCCAGCAGTATCGATCGGCCGCCCAGTCATCCTCAGCCCCAGGCGTCATTGGATGCAGATATGGAGGGGCATGTAGTCAGCACACCGTTCTTCCGGCCGTATGTCAGTTTACGAGACCGGAGTCGCTACTTCTCAAGTAGCTCCTCAGTTTGCCTCACAAGGTCTGAGTGCACCCCGCTTGCCAACAGCGCTCGGCAGACCGTATGGTCACCCTCCAAGTGCTAGCCCAGCACGACAGCGCTTAAATTCGGTGATCTGACAGGAACCTGTGTTAGCACTGCGGCAAGGCCGTTGGAATCTTTGATCTGAAAGTGAGTTAAATGATTCGCAAATCTTCATACCAGAATAATTTTCAACACAATCTTGCATTATTTTACATAGTGGAATACTTCTATTGTATGATCAATTTCGCGGGACTAGTGAAGCAGGGGATACAACCCGTCGGCTTTGACCAATGACGTAAGAACTGCCCAGAGAGCATTTATTACACAGACGAAAGAGCTGACAAGACTGTTCAGAAACAAAGGAATACGAGAGACGAAAGATATAGTTGACATATATCAAGGCAAGTAGTATTTTCACGTTAAGGATATCGCGTGTTTGTATCGTATTATTTCTGTGGAAAATGAAGGGAAAAAAATGAATGGAAATATTGGTAGCATAGAATACCTCACGTCACATATATATGGGTAGTATCTCGAACCTTATTCGAACTGTATTTGTTAACTGCAGTACAGGATACAAGTTTAGCGTACGTCGATTTCTTCGTTTTCGTTAGCATTAATATCCTGTTGTTCAGTTGAACTATATTGGTCAACTGAAGCAAGGAATACAAATTTTACATGTGTTGTTTCTTTCGCCTCCGCTACCACTAATAGTCTGTTCTTACGTAGATAGTAGTACTACCGATGGCAGAAGGAGCTACGTACATAATATGTGTATCTCATACTTCCGTTGACCTATATATATCTACACTGCTAACGAAAACGTGGAAATGGACGTACGTTACATTTGCAACCTGTACCTCACTTGAACTACGCACAGAGGCAATAAGACGACACTTATACACTTTGTATCCCGTACGTCACTATGGGATACAGTTTTTTTTTCGCCTTCGAAGCTAATAGTATCGAATGAAAGTTATATTTTTGACCACAGCAGTGACAATAGTATCCCATTCTTTATATGAGCTGTATAGGTATACACAACATTTGTATCCTACTCTCCAGTTGACATATATAGGTAAGTCTCATCAGTGTTACATATGTCATTCTTTTCAAATAGGTAGTGTCAGTGTAAAGGCCGACTGAAGGACAGGATAGAAATTTTGGTTGCGTCGGGCGTTTCGCCTTTAATTTTGCTAGTACAGATTCGAAAAAATCGTACTGATACTAGTGCTGGGAAACGAAAGAAGAACGACAGCTGCGAAATTTCTATTACGTACTGGAGTACACGAAAACATACGTAATGGCATAGTACAACAATGAGATACGTCAAAGTACTCAAATGCAGTAAAAGAAAAAAATGGAAAACTGAACTTACCACACGGGAACATCTTAAAAGAACCGAAGCTCGCCTAGAAATACATCAACAAAAATCACATACCCACATACACAACAAACAAAACATTACGAAAACACATACACACACATACACGCACAGACACACACATTCACCTCCCCCCCCCCCCCCACTCCTAATGTGAAATTAGCTAACATATTTCGGACGGTACACCTGCCCAACACGGGCAATATGTTTGGGGAATACTACGCCTCCATGAATATTCGTCTAAGTGACTTTGAAGTGTGGAAATCCGGCGTTTCCCCTTCCCTGCAAACATTTCACAGCTGACCAATAACTCTCTTTGCTGTTTGTGCAATACCCTGTGGATAATGATCTGAACTCAATATTGTGATTAACTATGAGCTGCCGATAACCCCTTTCCCCTAAATGTCTACACGAAGAAAAACCATGTGAAATTACAACGGAACCCTCTGCAACGTGATCTTCAATTAAGCTGACCAAAACTTCCTTTCTTCGATTGGGTACTACTTTAAACACTACATCGTCACACTCTTGACCTGAAACTACAGCCCCCCAAACCCATAATCCCACAGGAGGTCCCTCCCCCCCCCCCCTGTTGTACTTCCTTTTGCCAAAATGCGACTCGTCAGTTTCGTCCATAACACCCCCCCCCCTCCCCCCACCACCGCCGCAACGGCCCCCTATATTTCATGTATTCCCCACAAACTTCCCTATAAAAAGAGTACCAATCCACAACTGTACGCTTACACGACATTCATGGACACACAGCCACACAGGATATCTCAAACTCCAACAGTACGTGATTTTCATAATGTCTCTGAAGGCGAACTTAGATTTTTCGAACCACGTCCCTCGTCTAATAGATCACCACAACCGATCTTTGCTGCAGCACCATACGAATAAGTCGTGAGTACGGAGACGAGATACACTTGGGTGGCGCATATTTTCGCCGCACTCACGACATCGAACATTCTCGGCAACGAGACCACACATTTGTAAAAAACAAATTGTGGCCAACATGTCTACGGCCATTGCCTCTCTCAAATCATGCAACTTCATTGGAACAGATAAATTCATACCTACAAACGAAAATGAAAGACTAAAAATTGTCCTAAAATAAGAAACTAATAATTCAAATCACCTCAATATCGCTAAGAATGAAATTAAGTACCGAATGAATTGCAAACAGCCAAGTTTGGAAGGTAGGAGACGAGATACTGGCAGAAGTAAAGCTGTGAGTAGGGGGCGTGAGTCGTGCTTCGGTAGCTCAGATGGTAGAGCACTTGCCCGCGAAAGGCAAAGGTCCCGAGTTCGAGTCTCGGTCGGGCACACAGTTTTAATCTGCCAGGAAGTTTCATATCAGTGCACACTCCGCTGCAGAGTGAAAATCTCATTCTGGAACCAATTATTTAAATAAATGCACACAAAGAATATTGTGAGCAATACGTAGCGATCTCTTTTAAAATCACATTCAGTTATCTTAGTGTACAATGATAGCGCTTATCCGGAACACAGAACTATTTTATTATCTATGGCTGAAAGTGAAGACATTATTATCTATGAGTAATTTATGACGTCATTGGTCAGAGCCGACGGGTTGTATCCCCTGCTTCCGTTCCACATATCAATTATGTAATGTTCGTATACCAATGCAGTTTTGTCTCTGATCTGGCTGACTGACACACTGACTGACTCCGTCCGAACAGACCACGGAAGGCCTAACAGTATCGACCGGCCGCCGTGTCAACCTCAGACCAGAGGCTTCACTGGATGCGGATATAGAGGGGCATGTGGTCAGCACACCGCTCTCCAGGCCGTATGTCAGTTTCCGAGACCGGAGCCGCTACTTTTCAACCAAGTAGCTCCTCAGTTTGCCTCACAAGGGCTGAGTGCACCCTGCATGCCAACAGTGCTCGGGCAGACCGGATGGTCACCAATCCAAGTGCTAGCCCAGCCCGACAGCGCTTAACTTGGGTGATCTGACAGGAACCGGCGTTACCACTGCGGCAAGGCCGTTGGCATCTTTGATCTGAAAGGGAGGTAAATGATTCGCAAATCTTCGTACCAGAATAATTTCCAACACAATCTTGCATTATTTTACATAGAGGAAGACTTCTATTCTATGGTCAATTTCGCTAACTTTTCCTCTTTTCCTACCAGTTTTTCCTATTTTTGCTTTCTTTCCAGACGTACCTTGTCCTAGGTGCATTGTATTGGTTGTCTGAACCTATTTATGACCCTACTGCTATAATGACTGGTTAGTTTATGCTGTGATTCTTTTCCTCTAAGAGTAAGCAACACTTTTCACGGCATGACGTAGATCTCAACAATCGAAGTATATATTCAGCGGTAGAAGCCGTTGCTTAGCAACAGTCTGAGACTGGGCGAATGGTGAGCAACATGGATGTCTCTGTCCCTACATAGCAAGATCTCAAGAAAACCGAGAAAAGCAGTAAAAGCACGGAGCAACGATAGCAGTCGGAAGGTAAGTCATCATTAGGCATCTCAGTTCTGCCAATCAGTGACACCCAAACCTCAAGAGTCACGTCAGTTGTACTTTTCTGTAGACGCATATCATAAATCTTCACGGACATGTATGCACAATAAATACGGAGATCTTCGAAAGTGCAGTTAAATTCATGGTTATTTGATTTCGCGAACCAGTGAACTAGACAGTTTGTCAAGATTTGTCCGAGGCAGTATGTGTTGGAGAACTATGATTTTCTTATCTTGTAATTACAGGTATATCTGAATACTTTAAATCTTATATTTTCCTACGAAATTTCCGTAGCAACAGTCAGCAGTATTTGCTCGTATAAACAATGTTTGACAAGTCCAGTGTATCAGCATAGTCTCTTGAAATACACGTCCTCCATGCACATGTCATGAGAAGTAATACTTTTTATAAGAATTCCTAGCGCATTATAGATGAATTTGAAGCATTAAGCTGTACTTGTGTCAGTAAATTTATTTGCTTTTCAAATCATAGACGAGCTATAAACGGAATGAATTGCAATTTTAAATTGTTGTTTCTGCTTACGTATTACCAAATAAGATGGTATATTTGTCGACGTTGTGCCACTGCAGTTCGTAGCCTTAATTCCAGCGCAGTGCGCCAACATTTTCTTGGCTTCTCGACTCCGTAGTACTGTATCGGTGAATGTCGCTGGAACGCGAGCTACTAATATTTTGATTCGTTTCTATGATAACTTTGGCGTTCAGACAACACTGTGCGCAGTAGATCTGACACTATAGGAGTCACTTTTTAATGCTTTGTTTCATTTCGGTGATACATAATTCGAAAATGTGACTGTTATTTGTACATGACATTTTACACCATTCCGTGTCCCGTTCTGCAACAACATATATTAATCGTTCAATTTAAAAAGACTCTCGGAGTACTGGTTGAAGTACTGGCTGACGGGAGCAGGTGATTCGATAGAAATCGAAAGACGTGTATGAGTTCGGACTGGTATTCACTCGTTTCCGATGGCTTCGAACCCTAATTTTCAATATTGTGTGAAAAGAGTATCTTCATTGAACGTATCAATAAATTTAAACCATTTTAAGTTAAATTAGGGAAAATATTTCTGTAATCTTTAAATCTGCATGTTACATCTATTTTAGTTCAGGAGTAGATATCCGCACGAAACACAGTGTCGTCGGAACACAAGTTGACTAACAGGGTTGCAAGTCTTTACGTCAGAATGTTATCGAAAGCTAACTTTGATTATTTTCATACAGGAAAAGACTTCACCTGACTAATCGATTTCATTTACTTTACATGTCCATTTCTCCGTTTTTTCGTTTCTTTCTGTCGCGCACTGGAAGGTCCTCATTCTTGGTGTGATCATTCCCCTGGTATGAAACAGAGATGTCACTGAATTCCTTACTGGTGAACAAATTGCACCAACTGAAATCCATCGACTCTTCCTAAAAGTTTGTCCTGTAGATTTGTCCTGTAGATATGAGTAACGTGAAGCCGTCGGCCTGAATCCCATTGGTGATGGAAGCGATGTATATGACAGACTACGCCCCACTCGACTCCGTTCAACTGCCATTCCTCATTATCCACAGCGTCCCGAACAGCTAATCCGTGGTGGTCAGCTGGTTACAACTAAGTGACTGGGAGTACAGGCGAATGTCGGCTGTAATGCCTTCGACAAGATGTTACGCATCCTTGGTTATCATAAACTTTGTGCATGATGGATCCTGCAGATTGTTAGACAAGACAAAAAAGTCACGGAATAAAATTTTGTCGGGAGCAGCTGCACAAACATGAGGTTGAGGGTGACAATTTTCTGAACACCATCACTACTGGAGATGACTCATGATGTAACCACTATGAGCTGGAATCCAAAACACTCTCTATGGAGTGGAAACATGAGAATTTCCCATCAAGAAATCAGTTCAAGACAGAGCCGTGTGGTGGTCAGCTGACGTGTAGTCTGGGGTAGACAGCGTGTGGTTCGTTTTGTTATCTTACGGCCTGAAGCAGCTGCCAGTTCTGGGTGCTGGGCTGCTGGCTAGCCCAGAAGGGAAGACAAGCTTCTGTAACGACAGGCCCCACAACACTTTTACGACAACTCAAATCGTTGCCAAAGTTGGCTGGAGTGTCCTACAGAATACACCGTGCAGTCTTGATTTAGTACCCTCAACTTCCATCTCGTTGGGCCTATGAAAGCTGGACTACGTGACCAGCATTTTCCCCATTCAGGTGGTGCCTCAGAACTGCAAGCCGGCGGCTAGTCTCAGGTGGTTCAGATTTTTACGGGCGTGGGATGTAGACTCTTGCTCATCACTGACAATAGTGCATAAAGATTGGTGGTGGCCTTGTGGAATAAATTTCAGTATGTAACTGAAAGCATGCACTATTTAACTGCGTTGTTGTTGTTTCTGCATCTCTTGCACTTCCCACGAAAATAAGTGGGGGACATCAGTTTCGGAATGAGTTCCCTAGAAGTCTATTAAGAGTGCCAATGGTGCACCAGGTGAACATCTGGTGAGACTTACTCCCCAGACTAAGCCGACACTCATTCACTGTAGTTGTAGAGATTAATAACAGGCATAATTCATACACATGGGCATTTACATGCATGCAGGTATGGTTTGAGACGGATGAGGCAGGATGTAGATCGTGGCTTTATATTTTGTATCACATTGGCATATGCCTGAAGTAGTTAACGGAAACAACGGAACACACAAAACAAGATGGCCGGACGTAGAATAGGGCCTCCATTCTCCTGACTACAAGGCTGGTCTGCTTGCAACAGCGCAACATCGATCGGTTTATGGCCAGTGTACAGTGTTCTGTCGTTCATATATTCTTGCCAAAAAGTTATTTGTAATATAGAAAGATAGTGATACGGTGCTCATCCATTTCCCAACAATCGCTACACAACTACACTCATTATCAGTTGACATCAAAACCATAACCATGCTGTCTGGTTTCCATCTTCTGTATCACAGCTTCTAATTTCTTTTCCTAAAGAAACTGAGTCAGCATCGGTGTTTACTTAGTCAAAAGTATATTTAGGGAAGAGGAAAAGATGTTACAATTATCCAGTGCAGAACTTTTGTGTAAGGTTTCCCGGAAAACAAATTACAGTATAAAATTATGTTGTGAAATGAGAGAGCTGTTGCAAGTTGAAAGTTTCCACCAGGAACAATCTATTAAGAAAATTGGCCGTATCACATTGGGGCTGTCAATCTGAAACCATCCGAACCTCTGCACTACCATTAGCCTATTCTGCAGCAGAGTACGCTTGTCCTGTTTGGTATAATTCATCAGATGCCAAACAGGTAGACGGGGCTCTCAGAATTATAACAGGTTGTTTGAAATCTGCTCCTTGTGAATGAATTTACCATCTTGCAAGAATATTATCTCCTTACCTCCTCCTATTGGAAGAGAAATTGCGGCGAATAAGGAACGAAGGAAAGTGGAACAAAAAGAACACCCTTCCTTGTATGGGCATAAACCACATTCGCAGCGATTGAAGTCAAGGAAGAGTTGCTTTAGAACATGAAAGATACTTACTACCACTAGTGAAAATGCTACGGCGCAACCTTGGAGGGAAAAGACTTCCCTTTGTTTTTGTTAGAAAAGAGTTTCTGAAACTCTGCCTCCAGGACATGATGAGGAATGGATGACCTGGAAATCTTTGAATAGGCTGAGATCAGGAGTGGTTAAATCAAGGTTGAATCTGGCAAGATGGGGCTGCAGTACAGAAAACAATATTAAGTGTCATTGTGGAGAAGTCCAGACCATCCAGCACATGCTCCAGTGTCGACTGTGTCCAGCCTCCTCAAGGGACAGAAAATGTACTGGAAGTGGCCAAATTTTGGTCAAAAACTATATGCCATGTTAATTGTGCCTCTGTGTTATGTTTCTGACACGAGAATAAATAAATGCTGCATGGGATGTAATGCCCAGCAGGTACTTTTAACGACATTTTTAAATGTCTATTTTTGTAGTCTTTTTAATTTCCTTAAGGAATTTAATGGTAGTTTTATTTCACGCTCTGAGTGAAGTTATTTATTGTTTCTCGTCAAATGTAAGTTAAGTCGGGATATTCTTCGGTGTTCATGGATAAGGTAGTTTGTGCATGATCAGGATTTTTATGTGCGTAACTGGCGTAATTATACTCACGTGTTACAGTAACACCTCTCAATGTTTCTTTCGCTACAATGAGTCCTACTATTATTTTTCTTTATTATTCTTATTATCATTTCTCTAGGCTGAAAACTTTGTTAACATGTTGTACATTACGTTTTGAAAAAAAAATCTAGGACTAAAAACTGGATGTTCATTGAATGGTATGTGGCAAAAACCACTGGCTCATAAGCACTGTTGACAGTACTCTGAAGACATGACATGCCGATTATCTTCTATCTGGTAATATCTTTGTACGTTCGCGCCTCTTTAACTGCAATCTGTGTATGGACTTGGAAAAGGAGGTTACAGACGACGCATTTTAAAAGAGAGTGGAGGTCTATGGTTTCCTGCGGACGCAGTTCTGCTGCAGTACAGTTAACAGCTTCATCACAGCTTGTATTGAGATGGCGTAGCAATTGGAAACGCACTCAAAAGTTGCAGTAAGGGAGCCAATGTGATTCTTGCGGATAAAACGTCTAAAATCCACACAGATTCACAGTGACATTCCAGAGTTATATCGACGAAATGCAGTGTCGCTTCCAGCCGTTGAGGAATGGTGCCAACAATTTGACCAGTGCTGCACTAACACGGCTGATGCTACTCGCCACACTGTCCAGGTCCTGCGCCGTGCGATTTACATCTTTTCATGGGGGAAAAAGGTTTACACAACGACGAGGACGTTCACACAGCACTTCTAGAATGACTCCGAGAGAGATTTCTGTCGTCGAGCAACTGAACGACTGGCAGAACGTTGTGCCTGTTATTTACAGAGGCTTGGTGACTATCTCGGAAAACTGTCACGTACCTTTGTCACTTTGAAGTGTAATGCAGCATTCACCAAAAGTCATTTGGCCTGCCACAGTAACTTGTGACCTACATTCCGAAGATGCCTCGTGCATTTAGCTGTAAACTGGACACGACTCCACTGTTGAGTGCAAAATAACAGCGACGTACACATTACATGCGCCAATCCACGCAGTTCCTTTGTGTAACGGGAAATGATCTGACGTTTCCCTGAAATGGATGGGCAATGATTAGAAGGCAATGAAACGCAGTCTGGCGAGAAGTGTGTGATCGCAGGCTGTGCGAGACCGTCAGCGGAGTCAACTGTTTAGCTGGTTGGGCGGTCTCCGGCACCTGACATTCATCACTGCTGCCCACGGACTGTGTGTAACACGCGGTTGACATTGCTAGTGCTGCAGCTGAATATTTCCCCTCTCATGGGCTCTTTCCTATAGCCGTAAAATGAGGTAACAGGGCCGGACACGATGGCCGAGCGGTTGTAGGCGCTTCAGTCCGGAACCGCGCTACTGCTACGGTTGCAGGTTCGAATCCTGGCTCGGGCATGGATGTGTGTGATGTCCTTAGGTTAGTTAGGTTTAAGTAGTTCTAAGTTCTAGGGGACTGATGACCTCAGATGTTAAGTCCCATAGTGCTCAGAGCCATTTGGACCATTTTTGAGGTAACGGGAAACAATCAACTCTCCTACGTAGTGTACTTGTCCTAATTTACCATTTAATCAGATAAAGATAACCAAATACATTATCGTTCTGTTACGTATTTACAGTGCTAATACGAGGCAGCCTCGTCAAAAAGATCTTCATTTCCGAAGTTACATGTTTTATGTTGCGACAGAAAAATAAAGGGAGCTAATTTAAATTGCGATTTACTTCAATGAATATTAAACTTGAAATATCAATTTGAAATGAATGTTACTTGAAAGTTAATAAAACGTTAAGGTGCATCAGAGAGACTTTTTTTCCTTAATTAAGAGTGCTTTTAAATGGATCTAAGCTTTCAGGACTGCCCAGCTATGGTTGTGTTTAATAAGTTTACTTGCGTTATGTAGGTTCGTACAGTAGCCGTAGTGATCAAACGGCAGCGATACGAACCTGCAGCCTACGCACTCCGCAGCGTTGCTGATGCACGCCGCTCCCCTCAAAAGCTTATTTAAGTTCATTTCTCACGTTAGACAAGCGTGATCATCTACACTCTTAGCACACTCTGGGATGAATGAATGTAGTCGGCACAGTTTCTGGGGGAGAAGATATTACTAAATTACAGTTCAAATGACGAAAATGGTCTGTTGCGAAGGAACCGGACCGCGTGCAGACTTGAACTAACACTTATAAAGCCGCAGGGAGAATAGCTAATAGTGCGTGGATGTAAACTGGAAGCACAAATTCCCAAAGTTTTTAAAATGATGAAATTGCTCACCTTTGAATAAATATTTATTTATGCTAAAATTCTCTTTCGCAAAACGGTCACTTTCGTATTTCTATCCTCAAGATATTAAGCCTCAGCGTTTATATAAACTTATTTCTCTAATTCCGTAATGACTGCCGTTCAGCAATAGAATTAGGTCCGCCCCGACAACACATCTTTCTATTCCAGTACCTTTATTCTCACACCCACCTTCATTCGTTGATGCAGATACCTTAATTCTCAACCTCGCTTAGTAGTCTGTATCAAATAACTGTCAACACAGCTGATACACATAATCCATCTCAAAATTAGCACATATCTCAACTCTTAAGTCGACTTGTGTGACTGCACGTGCATACTTAAAATTATAACAAGAGATTTTTTTTTTATATTTGATATTCTCGATGAAATTACAAATGCATAGAAAAGCGCAGCTGATAAAACAATCCATCTCGAAACCAGCACTTTTCTCATCTCTTAAGTCCATTTCTGTCATTACACATACAAAATTAAAATCATAATGAACTGGATTTTTCTTTGTTATTTCATATTCTCGATTAAATTAGTTTCAAATATACATTACAAATGCGTAAATCACTTATAAAAAATAACACAATAATTCATCTAACAACAATTACACATCTATTTATGAAAGAAATTTGTCAATTTGCAAATACACATTTCAAAAGAAGTTCTGCATCATACCGGTTCCGAGAGTTTCGGAACCTGTAGAAAAAATTGGAATAGAAATCAACACAAACACCACTCCCGCCATTTTTATTCCTCATGAAAACCACACATTGGATGTTGTACCACCATACCGCGAGACCTTCAGAGGTGGTGGTCCAGATTGCTGTACACACCGGTATCTCTCACACCCAGTAGCACTTCCTCTTGCATTGATGCATGCCTGTATTCGTCGTTGCAAACTGTCCACAAGTTCATCAAGGCCCTGTGGTCCAGATTGTCCCACTCCTCAACGGCGATTCGGCGTAGATCCCTCAGAGTGGTTGGTGGATCACGTCGTCCATAATCAGCCCTTTTCTACCTATTCCAGGCATGTTCGATGGGGTTAATGTCTGGAGAACATGCTGGCCACTCTAGTCGAGCGATGTCGTTATCCTGAAGGAAGTCATTCACAAGATGTGCACCATGGGAGCGCGAATTGTCGTTCATGATGATGAATGTCTCGCCAATATGCTGCCGATATGGTTGCACTATCGGTCAGAGGATGGCATTCACGTATCGTACAGCCGTTATGGCGCCTCCATGAGCACCAGCAGCGTACGTCGACCCCACATAATGCCACCCCAAAACAGCAGGGAACCTCCACCTTGCTGCACTCGCTGGACAGTGTGTCTAACGCATTCAGCCTGAGCGGGTTGCCTCCAAACCAGCCTCCGACTATTGCGACACTCATCTGTAAAGAGAATATGATGCCAATCCAGAGCGGTCCATTAGGCATGTTGCTGGGCCCATCCGTACCGCGCTGCTTGGTGTCATGGTTGCGAAGATGGACCTCGCCATGGATGTCGGGAGTGAAGTTGCGTATCATGCAGCCTATTGCGCACAGTTTGAGTTGTAACACAACGTCCTGTGGCAGCACGAAAAGCATTATTCAACATGGTGGCGATGCTGGCAGGCTTCCTCCGAGCCATAATCCGTAGGTAGAGATTATCCACTGCAATAGTAGCCCTTGGGCAGCATGAGCGAGGCATGTCATCGACAGTTCCTGTCTCTCTTTATCTCTTCCATTTCCGAACATCGCTTTGGTTCACTCCGAGACGCCTGGACACTTTCCTTGTTGAGAGCCCTTCCTGGCACAAAGTAACAATGCAGACGCGATCTAATCGCAGTATTGACCGTAGGCATGGTTGAACTACAGACAACACGAGCCGTTTACTTCCTTCCTGGTGGAATGACTGGAACTGATCGGTTGTCGGAGCCCCTCCGTCTAATAGGCACTGCTCATACATGGTTGTTTACATCTTTGGGCGGGTTTAGTGACACATCTGAACAGTCAAAGTGGCTGTGTCTGTGATACAATATCCACAGTCAACGCTTATCGCTAGGAGTTCTGGAAACCGGGGTGATGCAGAACTTTTTTTGATATGTGTGTTTATTGTGAAATTGGAGTAAAAACAACTGCATTGTAATAGTAGTTTCGTGACGAACTACAGCCTTAAGATATTATATATTTAATTAAATTTGTGCCTTGTTTAGAAATAGGCAGATCTCTCATCAAATTGGATTCCTGTTAAAGACAGAAATGACAAATTTGAGGAAAATTTGCTTATTTAGACGTTACTAAATAATGTGCTAATACTTTGGTATGATCTGCAGTATCATATTGCCATTTTCAATGTTTCGTGAATATTATAAATTAGAAGGAGAAGTGTAGTCATGATGATAACATCACTATAAATATGATTTTCAGAAAGAGAACTAGCAAATTTAAGCTAATTTAGAAATATTACTCAGAATGATTAAGACCCAACAGGAAGCAAAACTCAGTCAAGTTATCAGTATATGGAACATTAAGAAATACGCCCGTAGTTGCTGAAATGTGAGGTAATTCGACACTGAATACTTCAAAGGAAGAAAACAAAGTTCATTTAGTCTTATTCATTTTTCCTGTAGATCCCCTGAGTTAATTCGACTGATAAATGACGCACTGTGTTTTCTTTATCCGACGAATCACATTCTGTTAATCTGATATTGGGGCCGCCATGTATACGGCTATGTGATGTGCCATCCAGATGCGTGCGTTGTACCATTCTTTTTGTCTACAAGTCGTGTACTGTGTGCCAAAGGCACACAAAACGCGGAACCAGTAGATTTCCGAAAATACAGACTGTTGTAGTTATACAGACACCTTTGAATGGAGTGGACGCCACGTGTTTTTATACTGTTCTTCCACAGTTTAGTCTATTGCCAGCAGCACTCAACGCTGTTTTCGTAGATCTAAAATACTTAATTATTAATACACATAAGTGAGTACAGCTACTTCTGGAATACGCCACTAAACATCAGAGGCTAAAAATTTACTGTCTATCGAGTACGGTAAAGGTGCTGAGGTTGGGTAAATTTTACCGGCATCGACGTTATTTCATTAACTAGCTGACGAGGATCCCTTTGACCTTCAAAACGTAATCATTACATTGGCAGAGGCTTATCTAAATGCAGAAAACCAACCTACATATCAAAAGATCACTTGAGGCTTCAGAAGTGCTGATTGCAAGTGTAGCGGTCTCTCAGAAACATAACCTATTACGTTGTTATCGGCTGCCAATGTTTGTCGAGAGCAAAATCACTGACCGAAGTCTATGTCACTCAACACATTAAGCTGAGCGTTCAAAATTTCTATTGTCTTTCAATGAAGAGAAAAGTGATTACTTCTCAAGTCCCTGCCGTAGACGATTATCTTCGTTGTGAGTGGCTTACTGGTGGCTCTGTAAAGAACTGATACAAAGAATATTCACGAATAGCAAACGACATCTTAAATAATTCCAAGAGTAGAACGTATGCTAAATTTTGCGGTGTCAAGACGGGAAACTAAAGTCTAGTTTATGACATATTCGTCCTTTCCGAAACGAAAATGTTGTTTTCTAACGGCCATTTAAGAGCGGTATGTTTTTAACCTACGAATCACTTGCATAGCTGTCTCCAGCACAGCGCATTCGAGCTCAGGAATGTGTAGAATAAATGCACAACATTACATTACATTAGATGTACAAACTAGCCGTGTCATAAGGACCTTCGAGGGTGCGCAGTAAGTAAATCTCTGCATAATAGTTTACATGTCCGTCATACCCCTTGGGCGAAACGATAAAATACCTGACGGCTTACCAGAGAGGACATTATCATCGTTGATAAAGAACGTCCGTCCTCAGAGACCAAAAACAGGAAAAGTTAACGTAATATTGGTAAACTGCAGGAGTATCCAGGGCAAGGTTCCTGAATTAGTATCTCTTATTGAAGGAAATAGTGCGCATATAGTATTAGGAACGGAAAGTTGGTTAAAACCGGAAGTGAACAGTAACGAAATCCTAGACACAGAATGGAATATATACCGCAAGGATAGGATAAACGCCAATGGTGGAGGAGTATTTATAGCAGTAAAGAATTCAATAATATACAGTGAAGTTATTAGCGAATGCGAATGTGAAATAATCTGGGTTAAGTATCAAAGGTGGGTCAGATATGATAGTCGGATGCTTCTATAGACCACCTGCATCAGCAACCGTAGTAGTTGAGCGCCTCAGAGAGAACCTGCAGAACGTCGTGAAGAAGTTTCGTGATCATACTATTGTAATAGGGGGAGACTTCAATCTACCAGGTATAGAATGGGATAGTCACACAATCAGAACTGGAGCCAGGGACAGAGACTCTTGTGACATTATCCTGACGGCCTTGTCCGAGAATTACTTCGAGCAGATAGTTAGAGAACCAACTCGTGAAGCTAACGTTTTAGACCTCATAGCAACAAATAGACCGGAACTTTTCGACTCCGTGAATGTAGAAGAGGGTATCAGTGATCATAAGTCAGTGGTTGCATCAATGACTACAAGTGTAATAAGAAATGCCAAGAAAGGAAGGAAAATACATTTGCTTAACAAGAGTGATAGGGCACAAATCGCAGAATATCTGAGTGACCACCATCAAACGTTCATTTCTGAAGAAGAGGATGTGGAACAAAAATGGAAAAAATTCAGGAACATCGTCCAGTACGCCTTAGATAAGTTCGTACCGACTAAGGTCCAAAGCGAGGGGAAAGATCCACCGTGGTATAACAATCATGTACGAAAGGTACTACGGAAACAAAGAAAGCTTCATCATAGGTTTAAGAGTAGTCGAATCATAGCTGATAAGGAAAAGCTGAACGAAGCGAAAAAGAGCGTAAAGAGAGCAATGAGAGAAGCATTCAACGAATTCGGACATAAAACATTGGCAAACAATCTAAACAAGAACCCTAAAAAGTTTTGGTCATATGTAAAATCGGTAAGCGGATCTAAATCCCCTATTCAGTCACTCGTTGACCACGATGGCACCGAAACAGAGGACGACCGAAGAAAGGCAGAAATACTGAAGTCAGTGTTCCGAAACTGTTTCACTGCGGAAAATCGTAACACGGTCCCTGACTTCAGCCGTCGCACGGACGCCAAAATGGAAAATATTGAAATAAACGATATCGGAATTGAAAAACAACTGCTATCACTTAGTAGCGGAAAAGCATCCGGACCAGACGAGATACCCTTAAGATTCTACAGTGATTATGCTAAAGAACTTGCCCCCTTTCTATCAGCAATTTATCGTAGATCGCTGGAAGAACGTAAAGTACCTAGCGACTGGAAGAAAGCGCAGGTCGTTCCCATTTTCAAGAAGGGTCATAAATCAGATGCGAATAATTATAGGCCTATTTCGCTTACGTCAATCTGTTGTAGAATAATGGAACATGTTTTGTGTTCTCGTATTATGACGTTCTTAGATAATACAAATCTCCTTCATCATAACCAACATGGATTCCGCAAACAGAGATCATGTGAAACTCAGCTCGCCCTATTTGCCCAAGAAATTCACAGTGCCGTAGACACTGGCGAGCAGATTGATGCCGTATTCCTGGACTTCAGAAAGGCATTTGATACGGTTCCGCACTTACGTTTAGTGAAAAAAATACGAGCTTACGGAATATCGGACCAGGTTTGTGATTGGATTCAGGATTTCCTAGAAGAAAGAACACAACATGTCATTCTTAACGGTTCAAAATCTGCAGATGTAGAGGTAATTTCGGGAGTACCGCAGGGAAGCGTGATAGGACCTTTATTGTTTACAATATACATAAATGACTTAGTTGACAACATCGGTAGCTCCGTGAGGCTATTTGCAGATGACACAGTTGTCTACAAGAAAGTAGCAACATCAGAAGACTCGTACGTACTCCAGGAGGACCTGCAGAGGATTAATGCATGGTGCGACAGCTGGCAGCTTTCCCTAAACGTAGATAAATGTAATATAATGCGCATACATAGGGGCAGAAATCCATTCCAGTACGATTATGCCATAGGTGGTAAATCATTGGAAGCGGTAACGACCGTAAAATACTTAGGAGTTACTATCCGGAGCGATCTGAAGTGGAATGATCACATAAAACAAATAGTGGGAAAAGCAGGCGCCAGGTTGAGATTCATAGGAAGAATTCTAAGAAAATGTGACTCATCGACGAAAGAAGTAGCTTACAAAACGCTTGTTCGTCCGATTCTTGAGTATTGCTCATCAGTATGGGACCCTTACCAGGTTGGATTAATAGAAGAGATAGACATGATCCAGCGAAAAGCAGCGCGATTCGTCATGGGGACATTTAGTCAGCGCGAGAGCGTTACGGAGATGCTGAACAAGCTCCAGTGGCGGACACTTCAAGAAAGGCGTTACGCAATACGGAGAGGTTTATTATCGAAATTACGAGAGAGCACATTCCGGGAAGAGATGGGCAACATATTACTACCGCCCACATATATCTCGCGTAATGATCACAACGAAAAGATCCGAGAAATTAGAGCAAATACGGAGACTTACAAGCAGTCGTTCTTCCCACGCACAGTTCGTGAATGGAACAGGGAAAGGGGGGTCAGATAGTGGTACAATAAGTACCCTCCGCCACACACCGTAAGGTGGCTCGCGGAGTATAGATGTAGATGTAGATGTAGATACATTCTAGTAAAACATTCTCTATGATGTCATAGCAATTTTTCTCATTGCTTCAGCGTAATGATGTACTCTATGACGAAAGAAGTCATTACAGCGTAACGAATGATCTCTATACATTATCGCAGAGAACAGGCACACGATATAATCCAAAAAGTCATCAATGTTGGCATTAACCAGATATCAACTAGCGTGATTCACCTTCCGTCTGTATCTCAACAGTAGACTTATTTGGAAATGTTATATAGAATTCCTTATCACTAAGACAGAATGATCGCTAGATGTATTGGCTATGAGGGAGCGTTGACCTTCAGATAAGATTTCCTAACACTTAAATCTATATATGCAGTGTTACAAATTTCTCTTCTTCGGAAACGTTTTCCTTCCTATCGCCAATCTATATTTTATATCCTCTCTACTCCAACCATCATCAAATATTTTAATGCTGAAATAGCAAGCCTCATCTACTACTTTTGTTGTCTCATTTCCTAAACTAATTCCCTCAGTATTACGTGATGTAATTGCAGTACATTCCATTACCCATGTTTTACTTTTGTTGATTTTCATTTCAGAACCTCACTTCTGTTCAGCTGTGTTCCCAAAACCTTTGCGTCTCTAAGAGAATTACAATGTCGCGCCAACCTCGAAGTTTTTACTTTTTCTTCTTGAACTTTAATCCTCTTTTTAAATATCTCCTAATATGGCTTTACTGCTTGCTCAATGTACAGGTTTACTGGTTGAATACCATCAGGGGTACGCTACAAAACTGTCTCATTCCCATCTAAACCACTACTCCCCTTTCATGCCTTTCTACTATGATAACTACCGCCTGGTTTCTAGACAAGTCGCACATAACTTTTTACTCCTTATATTGTAGCCCTACCACCTTCAGAATTTCAAAGGTTGTATTTCAGTCAACATTCTCAAAAGCTTTTCCTAAGTCTGCAGGTGCTATAAACGTAACTCCTATGAAAGACCGTAGAGCCAGTACAGCCTCGCCGTTTACTACATTTCTGCTGAACCCAAACTGATCATTCCCATGGTTGGCTTCGACCATTATCTCTATTCTTCTGTAATATCGTCTACATCATGTGCCTTGTTTCGACCCAGCCAAATTCGTCTCGCAGTATTGTATCTCCCATTTCATCTTCATCTATTTCTTCTTCGTTTCCACAAAGCTGCCATCTAGTACATGTCCATTTTATAAACCCTGTGAACATTGAGATGACAAAGGCCATGAAGTAGGGAAACGTACACATGCAGATGGCGGTAGTATCGCATACACAAAGCATAAAATAACAGTGGATTCGTGGAGCTGTCATTTGTAATCGGGCGATTCGTGCGAAAAGGTTTCTGACGTGATTACGCCAGCACGACGGGAATTAACAGATTTTGAACGCATGATAGTGGTTGGAGCTCGACGCTAGGGGCATCACACACGAGTCACCAGGACGATCGTTTCTGCGGCGGAAAACGCGATCCCTTGATCCTTAGGGTGCTCCCGGCGAAAGATGGTACCCTGGTGGTCGCAGGAAATTGCTGAGGAGGCCATTAAAGAGCGTAGGTGGGCTCTACAGCGACATGAGCGGCGCCCTTCCCTGGAGCACCTAATAGCTTTTAAATAGCTCCGTGCCCGCGTTCGCCAACCTATAAAAAGACGGAAACAGGAGTGTTGGGAGAGATACGTCTCGACCATTGGATGCCATTCGTCACCTTCCCAGGTCTGGACAAAGATCAGACGTATTTTTGGGTACCAGACCCCAGTCCCAGTCTTCAAGAAGGGTCGTCGAGCAGATGCGCAAAACTATAGACCTATATCTCTTACGTCGATCTCTTGTAGAATTTTAGAACATGTTTTTTGCTCGCGTATCATGTCATTTCTGGAAACCCAGAATCTACTATGTAGGAATCAACATGGATTCCGGAAACAGCGATCGTGTGAGACCCAACTCGCCTTATTTGTTCATGAGACCCAGAAAATATTAGATACAGGCTCCCAGGTAGATGCTATTTTTCTTGACTTCCGGAAGGCGTTCGATACAGTTCCGCACTGTCGCCTGATAAGCAAAGTAAGAGCCTACGGAATATCAGACCAGCTGTGTGGCTGGATTGAGGAGTTTTTGGCAAACAGAACACAGCACGTTGTTATCAATGGAGAGACGTCTACAGACGTTAAAGTAACCTCTGGCGTGCCACAGGGGAGTGTTATGGGACCATTGCTTTTCACAATATATATAAATGACTTAGTAGATAGTGTCGGAAGTTTCATGCGGCTTTTCGCGGATGATGCTGTAGTATACAGAGAAGTTGCAGCATTAGAAAATTGTAGCGAAATGCAGGAAGATCTGCAGCGGATAGGCACTTGGTGCAGGGAGTGGCAACTGAGCCTTAACATAGACAAATGTAATGTATTGCGAATACATAGAAAGAAGGATCCTTTATTGTATGATTATATGATAGCGGAACAAACACTGGTAGCAGTTACTTCTGTAAAATATCTGGGAGTATGCGTGCGGAACGATTTGAAGTGGAATGATCATATAAAATTAATTGTTGGTAAGGCGGGTACCAGGTTGAGATTCATTGGGAGAGTGCTTAGAAAATGTAGTCCATCAACAAAGGAGGTGGCTTACAAAACGCTCGTTCGACCTATACTTGAGTATTTCTCATCAGTGTGGGATCCGTACCAGGTCGGGTTGACGGAGGAGATAGAGAAGATCCAAAGAAGAGCGGCGCGTTTCGTCACTGGGTTATTTGGTAACCGTGATAGCGTTACGGAGATGTTTAATAAACTCAAGTGGCAGACTCTGCAAGAGAGGCGCTCTGCATCGCGGTGTAGCTTGCTCGCCAGGTTTCGAGAGGGTGCGTTTCTGGATGAGGTATCGAATATATTGCTTCCCCCTACTTATACTTCCCGAGGAGATCACGAATGTAAAATTAGAGAGATTAGAGCGCGCACGGAGGCTTTCAGACAGTCGTTCTTCCCGCGAACCATACGCGACTGGAACAGGAAAGGGAGGTAATGACAGTGGCACGTAAAGTGCCCTCCGCCACACACCGTTGGGTGGCTTGCGGAGTATCAATGTAGATGTAGATGTAGATGTAGGTATCCCTGACATTAACATCAATGGCGTGTTATCTACCGACGCAAACGCAATTGCCGAGCACTATGCTCGAGACTCTGCGTCGGCGACTTACCCCGCAGCCTTTAATACCCTAAAACGGCGGATGGAAGGGAAAGTCCTCTCGTTCACTGTACGTCACAGTCAACCCTATAACGCTCCATTTACAGAGTGTGGGCTCCTAGGCGCCCTTGCACATTGCCCCGATACAGCTAATGGGCCAAGTCGAATCTACAGTCAGATGATTAAACATCTCTCGTTGGACTACAAGCGACATCTCCTCGTCATCTTCAACCAGATCTGGTGCGATCGCGTCTTACCATCACGATGGCGGGAGAACACCATCATCCCAGTGCTCGAGTCCGGTAAAAACCCTCTTGATGTCGATAGCTATCGGCCCATCAGCCTCACCAACGTTCTTTGTAAGTTGTTCGAAGGTATGGTAAATCGGCGGTTGTGTTGGCTCCTGGAGTCACGGGGCCTACTGGTTCCATGTCAGGGCGGCTTCCACAGGGTCGCTCTACCACAGATAATCTTGTGTCCCTCGAACCTGCCATCCGAACAGCCTTTTCCAGGCGCCAACACCTTGCTGCTGTCATTTTTGATCTACAGAAAGCTTATGACACAATCTAGCGACATCATATCCTTGCCAATTTATATGAGTGCGGTGTTCCGGGCCCTCTACCGATTTCTATCCAAAGCTTTCTGTCGCTCCATACTTTCCGTGTTCAAGTTGGTGTCTCCCATAGTTCCTCCCGTATCCAGGGGAATAGAATCCCGCAGGACTCCTCATTGAGTGCGTATCTATTTTTAGTTGCCATTAGCGGTCTAGCAGCAGCTGTAGGGCCGTCGGCCTCAACTTCTCTGTATGCAGACGACTTCTGAATTTCGTGCTGCTTCTCCAGTACTGGTGCTGCTGAGCGGCGCCTACAGGAAGCCATCCACAAGACGCAGTCATAGACTCTAGCCCACGGCTTCCAGTTTTCAGCCTCATGTGTTGTGCATTTCTGTCGGCGTCGTAATATTCATCCGGAACCAGAACTTTATCCTGATGACGATCCACTCACAGCAGGGGAGACATATCGATTCTTAGGACGCTCTACTGACTTGGTTTCCTGATCTTCGTCAGCTTAAGCGGAAACTGCGTGCCATTAAGGAGACTACGAATGTGTGGAAGTCCTCCACGCGGGCCTCTTGCAGGCACTCTGTGGTCCTCTGCCGGCTCTTCATTGGCTACGCTTGGGTGACCCACTGCTACCTCCTGCGCCGTGAAGGCCCACCTCAGTGTCGGTGCGACGCCCAGTTGACAGTGGCCCATATACTGTCAACTTGTCCTTCTTTGGCTGCCCTGCGTCATAATCTTCGTTTACCGTACTCGTTACCTACAATTTTAGCAGACAATGCCTTATCGGCTGATTTAGTTTTACGTTTTATGCGTGAGGGGGAGGGGGGTTTATCCATCTATCTAAGTTTTAGTCCTTGTCCTTTGTTCCTCTGTTTTCTCTTCCCTACTGCTTTTAGGCTGGAAGTTTTAATGCGTTGCAGAGTGGCTGGCTTATCATTTTTATTCTCGTGGTCAGCCCGCCAAGGTAATCTGCTCTCTTGTTTTAATTTCTTCTACCTATTTCTTGCCTCTCTGTAGTTTTCTTGTCCTGTTTTGTTCCTTGTAGTGTTTGTTGCCCATTTGTCGTTCTTGTGGTTTTTTCTTCCTCTCGGTACTGTGCTGTACGTCTCGTTCGTTTTATTCTTTCACTTGTGGAATTGTTTTAATAGAAACAAGGGACCGATGACCAAGCAGTTTGGTCTCTTTTTCCCCCTTTTAAATCAACCAACCAGTACAATATTCCGAGATCCACAGGGTCAAAAGAATGTCGAGAATCCCAAATTCCAGGCATTAGCTCTCACTACGGACAATGCAGTGGCCGACGGCCTTCACTTAACGACCGGCACCTGCGCGTTTTCCTAGATTTGTCAGTGCCAAGAGACAACACTGCGTGAAATAACCACACAACTGCGACGTATGACAAACGTATCCGTCAGAATAGTGCGGTGACAGTTGGCCTTAAAAGGCTATGGGAGCAGACGACCGACGCGTGTGCTTTTGCTAACAACAAGACATCGCCTGCATCGCCTCCTTGGACTCGTGACCAAATCGGTTGGACCCTAGAAGACTGCAAAATCGCGAGCAGGTTAGATGAGGCCAGACTTCAGTTGATAAGAGCTAAGAGTAGGATTCGAGTGTGACACAGACCAAACGAAGCCACGGATCCAAGTTGTCAACGAGGCACTATGCAAGCTGGTAGTGTCTCCGTAAAAGTGGGGGCTGTGTTTACATGGAATGGATTGGGTCCACTGGTTATGTTCGGCTACTTGGAGACCATTTTCAGCAATTCCTGGACTTCATGTTCCTAAACAATGTCGGAATTTTTATGGATGACATTGCCCCATGTCACCGGGCCACAACTGATCGCGATTAATTTGTTGAACATCCTGCACAGTTCGAGCGAATAATTTGGCAATCCAGATATCCCTACACGGATCACATCGAACATTTACGGGACATAATCTAGAGGTCAATTCGTGCATAAAATCCTACACCGACAACACTTGCGCGATGATGGACGGCTATAGACGCAGCAAGGCTCAATATATCTGCAGGGTACTTCCAACGATTTGTTGAGTCCATGCTACGTCAAATTGCTGTACTACGCAAGGTAAAAGGAGGTCAGACACGATATTAGGATATATCTCACGACTTTTGCCACCTCAGTGTATATTCCTTCCACTTTTAAGGTTTTTCGTCTTTGCTTAGCAGTGAATTTCCATCTGACCTTTTGATATTTGTACAGGTGCTTCTGTTTTCTCCAAAGAATTCTTTGATTATCCTATCATTATCCATTTTCCCCTAGTTATACATGCTTCTACAGACTTGCATTTGTCCTCTACTCATTCCTGAGTAGCCATTTTACACCCTTATCAGTCTCGTTTTCTAGATGTCTGTGTTTCCTTCCGTGAGCATCATTTGCTGTATTTTTATATTTGCTACTTTCATCAGTTAAATTCAATATCTCCGGTGATATCCAAAGACTTCTACTAGACAGTCATACAGTAGAGCTACTGTACGTGCCCTCGGGAATAATAACGGCTGCAGCCTCCCATTCCTTTCAGCCGTTCCGCTACCAGGACGGCAAGGCATGTTGGCTGATGTTACAAGTTCTGTAAGAATGATTTATTTCCAGAAAAACCTTTTACCACTATTTTACCCCCTTATCGGATAATTACCAAAAATGCTGAAACACGTGTCTGTTTATTTTTGACCGACAAACAAAATACGGGTTTTCGTAAGTCTACTTTCAAAACTGTCTTAATTTCGAAAATTTTCAAAATGGTTTTCATCCCGTAATTCAACCCCTTACGGTGGTCCAAATGGCTCTGAACACTATGGGACTTAAAAGCTCAGGTCATCAGTCCCCTAGACTTAAAACTACTTAAACCTAACTAACCTAAGGACATCACACACATCCATGTCCGAGGCAGGATTCGAACCTGCGACCGTAGCGGTCGCGCGGTTCCAGACTGAAAAGCGTCGAACCGCTCGGTCACATCGGCCGGCCCTTACGGGTGGATTTCGAGAAATTATTCTTAAACGACGCCTGTGGTATACGATCAACACCCTCTGAAAACTTCAAATTTCTATCCTTAGTGGTTTGATGGGGGGGGGGGGGGGGTTATTATGAGTCAATCAGTGGGGACTTGGCCTTTCATATATAAAAATTCTAAATGTATGACACAAAAGTAGCGATCCAGTGTGCTCCTCTGTCTCATGCACCTGGTATTACGGCTGAAGTGAAACGTGCACCTCGCTACCTCTGTGTCAGTTTGCTAAGATCATTTGTCATATCCACAACGAAGGTGCCGTCAGGTACGCTACTAACATTGCATTAAACAGTACCAAATAACGTGCCAGTTTCACCTGCCTGCTCTGTCTCAATTTCCTGTTAATCTTTCTGAACAACGATGATCGGAAATCAGGATGATTTCATATTAAAATCCACGACAGTCACGACTTTCAGGCACCAACCAGATCTTCGATACTACGACCTAAACTTCAAAAGCTGTAACATAACATGTTTTACTGATCTCTTGTGAGGAGCTTTTGGATGATTCAATTGCAGTCCGCGTATATTTTAATTCAGCACGGGCACTATTTTCTTCGCACACGAGGAATTGTAAGGAAAAAATCCTTTAAGCTGTGTAGAAGTTAACAGAGGGGGAAATAATTTCACCTTTTGCTTCATTTAAACTCGACCACAACCAGACACGCAGAGAAAACAATGCATGTGGCACTTAGCACAACTTGGAAGACGCGGATTACGCAAGCGCCAACCAGGGAGGGAAATTATAGCTCCAGTTTAAGTTTGCGGAATCTAAGAAATGATTCATAACTTATACCTTTGGTGACGTGATGATGGTTTCGTTTGTAGTAACTGCAAAAGTGCTGCTACAATGAATTTCTCTCTCCCTTTGGCCAAGCGGCAAATATACACTGAAGCGACAAAGAAACCGGTATAGGCACGCGTATTCAAATACAGAGATATGTAAATAGGCAGAATAGGGGGCAACGGTCGGCACCGCCGATGTAACACAACAAGTGTCTGGCGCAGTTGTCAGATCGGTCACTGCTGCTACAATGGCAGGTTATCAACCATTCAACGAAACATCGTCGATATGGGCTTTCGGAGCCGAAGGCCCACTCTTGTACCCTTGATGACCGCATGACACGGAGCTTTATGCCTCACCTGGACCCGTTAACACCGACACTGGACTGTTGATGGCTGGAAGCATGCTGCTTGGTCGGACGAGTCTCTTTTCAAATTATATCGAGCGGATGGACGTGTACGGGTATGGAGACAACCTCATGAATCCATGAACTCTGGGCCGTGCGGTTTTAGGTGCTTCAGTCTGGAACCGCGTGACCGCTATGGTCGCAGGTTCGAATCCTGCATCGGGCATGGACGTGTGTGATGTCCTTAGGTTAGTTAGGTATAAGTAGTTCTAAGTTCTAGGGGACTGATGACCATAAATCTTAAGTCCCATAGTGCTCAGAACCATTTGAACCATGAACCCTGCATGTCAGCAGTTGACTGTTCAGCCTGGTGGAGACTCTGTAGTGGTGTGCGGTGTATGCAGTTGGAGTGGTATGGGACTCCTGATAAGTCTAGTTACGACTGTGACAGGTGACACCTACGTAAGCATCCTGTGTGATCACCTGCATCCACTCACGTCCAATGAGAATTCCGACGGACATGGGCAATTCCAGCAGGACAATGCGACAGCCCACACGTTCTGAATTTCTCCAGGAACACTCTTCTGAATTTAAACACTTCCGCTGGCCACCATACTCCCCCCAGACATGAACATTATTGAGCATATCTGGGCTGCCTTGCAACGTGCTGTTCAGAAGAGATCTCCACTCCCTCGTACTCTTACCGATTTATGGACAGCACTGCAGGATTCATGGTGTCAGTTCCCTCCAGCACTACTTCAGACATTAGTCTAGTCCATTCCACGTCGTGTTGCAGCACTTCTGTGTGCTCGCGGAAGCCCTACACGATATTAGACAGGTGTGCCAATTTCTTTGGCTCTTCAAAGCCTAAAGTCTGAAATGTAATTGCTTTTTCTAAAAATTGTATTCTGATGAGTAATGAAATATTAGAAAACATGGAATTGACATTATTGTGAATAGAATTATTCAGAAACTATTTACTTAAAATATAACTGTTTTAATTATAAGTGGGCACAAGTGATTTGAAGAACTAGTTGCTACAGTGTTGAAGTAGCTAACATGTTTGTCAAGCCTGAATTATCTGTAATGTAGTGGGAACTGTTGGTATATTTTGTCAGATTTATATTGAATCATTTCATTGACATTTCTAATTCACAAAGCTTTGCGATGTTATTTCACGATGCTTTTCGACGTGATTTGCCTTTTACTGTCCTCCCAATTGCAAACTGTCTGCTTAACAAACTAATTACCTGGAATTTTGTTTGACGTGGCTGAAAGTCGTATTGATGGAACTTTTAAGTGATGTTTTCCTGCAGACTGGATCTAAAAAGTGCTGATGCAACGAGGAGGTTTCCTACAGCGAGGAATCCATTTGTGGCTGGCACTGTGGAAGCAAATACATTGTTTGCTGTACGACCACACTGTACGTTAAGTGGTTAGACCTGTTTGGCAATTACGAGAATGGTGTAAAATTCTGTCACAGCTGCAGGAAATGGTATACCTTTAGAGTCTTTATTGTTAAAACAGGAAATCCACACTATCCTGGTATATGGGTATTAATGACAGTAGCTAAATAAGATATTTTTTCGTGACAAATTTCAGTAATCACTTGCAAATAAATTTTACTATACTTTTCCCGTGTCGACAAATTAATTTGTCATCTTCTGAAAATTAGTTTGGCAGAGAGTCAGTATCTTATTGATAGAAGAATAATGCCATGATACCATATGTTCAGAAATTTCTGAATATAACGTGGCACTATTCTTTTATGGAGAAGGTATTGACTGTCAGCTAAATTCAGTTTCTAAAGATGACGAATTAATTTGTCGAAACCGGTAATTCATAATAAAATTTATTTGCAACTGATGACTGAAATTTATCCTGAAAAAATAATACTACAGTTGCTGGAAATTAGAGCCATGAATAGAATAATAAGTTTAACATGAGTTTGATGGTTTCAAAATACCTCTTACCAAACCTATATATATACTGGTTATTCCATTCTGGTATTCGCTTCAGGAATTATTATTGCTTTTCCTCTGTTTAATTTCCATTAACATAGGCAGTTCATTCATTTCACATGCAGGTCCACTGACCACCGGTATACTGATGGCCGTGTTATCTACTTTTAATTACTTTCGTTATGTTGAGCAATACTTTTTTCACAGACGAAGTCAGATTGTGTTTCAAGATGTTCGACTGCGAACTCATTTGCTGTTGTCTCATCTGTTTCGTGATTGCTGCAGTAAAGACAGTGGGGAAGGAAACCGAATGATAACAAAATGTTTGTGAAATTGTAAAAAATGATTTAATTAGATACACACCAAGCACATATTACTTTAAAAAAAGCAAACAATAACTTCGGATCACACAGTAAACTGAAAATTACATTTAATGCTGAAAACAAAGGAAGTCGGTGGGACGGGTGCCCGTTTACTGGGCCTTGTATATTCTCGTTGCCACCAGGTCGCCCAGTTTAATCGTCTGCAACAGAAACAAAAGGTCACCGTTACGGAATGAGTCTAGAGATAGCGTCATTCTGAAAAACAGCCATATACTAAAGGTTTTTGAAAGCCAGTAACTGTGTTAATAATGATTTAAGTAATGAAGTACTGCAAAAGTCTCGTTGTTTTCCCTTATCTTTGTACCATTTTATTTTTTTAACGTAAAGCAAGCAGTGTGATTGATGGTTTGCACGTATATGTATCTCTGCGTAATGAAGGACGCATTGAAGACCAAAGCACGTCAAAAATAGACAAACTACACACACACACACACACACACACACACACACACACACACACACACACAGACATCTCATACAACAGTTATGTACACACTTGAAAATGGGAACAAATTCCTGAAACGCGTCATGCTACACGTGAAGAAACGTAACTGATGCAGTACTATATTATTTAAATCATTAGAGCAACTAATGCTTCTTCGTGAACACCTAATACATTTTGCCGAAAGCTCGCCAGTGCCAGAGTGTAACTCTAAAGCGGTAAGACATATAACCTGGCATGTAAATCGGTCTCTTAATGAGGCTATGCGCTAAAGAATTAAAATGTATAGAGAAGTCCCTGCAATAACATTTTTTTATTGTACATGGGCACTTATAATTGCTGTAATATAGTCTGCTTATAACAATCATAGAAACTCGAATATAGAGAGTAGTGTCCATTTATATGTGGTGTCCATTTATATGTGGCGGATAGAATGTCCCATGTCTTTAGAGCTAAATTACAAAAAACGTAGAGGATCTTAAACTGAGTATATCTAAATAGCAGTGATAGGGTCGGAAATGAAGATTTTGTCTTTTACTGATACACGCAAGTTACACCTCATAGCAACAACTTCACCTCGTAACAGCTGTTCAATGTTACAACAACCCATCCCAACGCATCCATTGTAATTAATCCGTTGACAAAACAGAACTCTTCAAAATCATTATATCCCATTACTTGGACATGTTGTTTATGATATGAGTGTAATCTCGACCATACCACTGCTCTCCGACCAGTATTCTTCAATGTGTGAATTTCACGAGCGAGATGACGGCTTTTATTGATGATGTATCTTCCACACGAACCAGCACCAGTACCTCAAATTTTACTGTGCGAAAATGTCTTCCTCGAAAACTTTGCCCAACCCCTTTCTCATAATTTACTACCTGCGTTGATAATTAGTTGCGAACCCTCTGTAGTTGAAAATATTCCGATTATTGTAATGACGTTCTATGATAACCTATTTCTTTTTCGCTGCGGGTTTGTGTTAAGGATATCCAAACACTCCAGGAGCCGGGAGTTCATGCTCTGGCGGGAGATTTATCAGGAGTGATCAGCATCTCATCGATGCTTTATTAAAATTTAGATCCCTTAATGATTAAAGTTACAAACATCAAACTTGGTATAAGGACTTAGTTGTACGTTATATTTGTAAGATTAGTGCCGAGTTGTCATCGGTATAGTAGTTGTTCAGTTATTCATGTTTCGCCTCCAATACGATTCCCATCCTCTTCCTTTCCCCACCCCTGTACTGCGAAGCTATTGTTTCTGGGGCTTTTCTCATATCAATGTGGATGGTGTTTTGAACTCCAGAGTCTTGTCCCTGTCTTCGCCCTTCCATCTGATCCCTCCAACAAGACTGACAGTTCTCTCGCCGTTCATTCTTCCATCTGTTCGCCTGCCTCTCCAGTTAGCTGAGTTCATTTCCTTTGTCCTTCCGTCTGCTCGACCCAACAAAAATGTTCAGCCTACATCTACGTCTTTCCCCAATTAATCCCCTATCGAACCTTTCGTTTGTCCTTCATTCTTCCGTCCAACCAACCCAACTAAACTGTTCAGCTCACATGCACCGCTCCCCTAGGTAATTCCATTTGATACTGGACACTTACGATAACGCACTGTTCCTTGGAGAACTCGCGGATGATGATGGTGGGGTGGTCGCCCTTCTGCTCGTGGACAAGCTTGTTGGGTCCGTCCTGAGTGATGATGGACTTGACCTTGCGGCCGTCCAGGGTGTCCTCGTCGAACTCCTCGCCCAGCTTGAAGGTGAACTCGGTGTTCTTGATGGCAGTCTTGGAGGTGAGCTTGAACTTGTCACCGTCCAGGATCTCCAGCTCGATCACCGGCGACAGCGCCAGACCTGCCTTCCGCTCGATGGCGCCCACACCTACACACAAAGACCGTCGTCGCCTGTCTCAGTGTAAACAGCTAAGGCTAAAAGAAAAGCATAGCGATTTACGAGGCGTACTCGTACAGTTTTAATTATCAATTCGAAAAAGTAAAGTTACATAATTTTTTTTTTTAAATCCATGTCTGCAGTTATGGTACACATTGAAATACCCGCACTACAGAATCATAGCATACGAGCCATTGATAAAGCGGATTAGTGTGGTAGACTGTTTTCTGTATTTGAAGAATAACAACGCTGCAACAATCCACGTTGGACAGGTAGGAGTGTACGACAATAATGCACTATCATGTGACATAATGGCCAGATGTAACAGGTGCATTCGGTTTCGTCAGACAAGTCTGAATGACGAAGAACGAAGTGACAGACCATATCTCTGTGCAGAACTGAGAATCGCAAGAGAATTGAAGTCGCTGGTGTACCATGACCACCGTATCACAATTGAGACGATCATGGAAAATCTTCAAATCAGTCACGAGCCAGTTCTCAAAATAGACGTTATGGAGATGACTAAGGTTTTCGCCTGCTGTGTTTTGCTACTGTTCACATCGATTACAAAATCTCTGCGAATCGAGGCACCACAAGAAATGTGGCAGCTGTGGCTGGTAAAATCTGATGACTCCTGTAAGCGCCTGGTCACCACGGACGCGTGCTGACTGCATCACTATGACCCCGAGACGATGTAACAAAGCTTAACAATACCACCACGAAGATTTATCACCGCCCAAAGTGACGAACATCAAGTCGTCACCGCGCAAAGTGATGCTGAGAGTTCCTTGAAACTGCCATGGCATGGTGCTAAAACATTATATTCCTAAGGAGCCACCCACGACAGGAGTATTGGTATTCTACTGGAATCTCCTGACGATGTTACGGGGGTCTATCAGGACGAAGCGTCGTGAGAAACTATAAATTGTGTTCAAATTTTTTGGTAAACGTTTTTGGGAATAGCGATCTTGTGAGTTATACAAAATCAGGTGACAAAACACTCTAGATAGCGATGGTTATTTTATTAAAATGACCGGTTTCTGCTTAGTCTTAGGCCATCTTCAGAGCTTCAGCGACTGAGGTCAGCTGACTGTTCTACTCATCGTCAACTTCAGCTGATGGTGCTGTCTGAATATGGCCTAAGACTAGGCCGAAACAGGTCATTTTAGTAATATAACCATCGCGATCTATACTGTTTTTTCACATACTTTATATTGTAAATGGCGCGTTTTTGCTCCAGACAACTTCCCAATCCATTTGAGGAGCACACACCCACACATGCTGCTTCTTTGGGATAACAAATTTTGTTCATCCTCCATATTTAACAGACACGACACACTGTAACTTCTTCTTCTTATCTCAAATGAAGAGACCATTGCATGGCAGCTTTTCCGTAATGAGAACGAGGTGATTTTCGAGGTGCACTGTTACCTCAACAGCAAAATTGCATTCTGCAACTAAGGTCTTCCACAAGACATCCACTACTGCAAAAAATATGTCACGTTGAAGGGTGAATATCTGGAAAACACATAACGCCATCACTAACAAGGGGAGGCCGCCAATTGTGAAATTCAGATTCGAATCATACTGCGCATAATAAAAGCTCATGGCCAGATGTGTAATGTGGCACAGCACCAAGATGCACTTCTCAGTCGTTGTCGAGAAAATCGACAGTTAAAAGAAACAGTTGCGGTGAAATACTCTCAACGATTAATAATTTTCCACAGCGTCGTGGCGCAGCGGTAAGCGCTCGGGTTCGTCATCCGAAGGTCGCCGGATCGAATCTCACAACATGCAATTTTTTGTTTTTAGTATTTGTTTTTTGTAATTCAGATGTATATATATATATATATATATATATATATATATATATATATATATTTTTTTTCCTGGCAATCAGTTGCAACAATTATGCATATAATAAGTTGTTGAAAGTTGTTTGTCGTGGAAAAACTGGCGACTTCGAACATCATTATGTTTTCCGCAAACAAAGTTGTGTTTCACAAATGTTATTAATTGTCTTCATAATGTTAACCACGTATAGTTAACGGAAGACGTAGAAACGATATTCCGAAACGAATACGTATAACGTAAGTCAAACGTTCGAATTAGAAATGAGACCCCACGAACACAAATTCGCTGTGGCAGGTATGAAATATAAACTCCGTTACTCGCTCGTTACACTTGAAGGACAAATGTTGAATGGGCCGAAACGAGCCGCCGCATAACAGCGTAGTTGCCTGCTAACTTCGAAAGAAGGTAGATGCGGTCCCTAGCGCAACTTACAACATCGTCGAAAATCAGTGCGGACGGGAGAGTTTTGGTACACCCTGTTAAAAAAACGGAAAAATGGAGGCTGCACAATTGGAGAGCGATCCGCCTTTATCAACATGCATAAGCAATTCATTAATAGTATATATATATATATATATATATATATATATATATATATATATATATATATATATATATATATATATATATATTTGAATTACAAAAAACTAACAATAAAAAAAATGCATGGCGCGAGATTCGATCCGGCGACCTTCGGATTACGAACCCGAGCGCTTACCGCTGCGCCACGACGCTGTAGAAAACTATTAATCGTAGAGAGTATTTCAGCGCAACGGTTTCTTTTAACTGTCGATTTTCTCGACAACGGCTGAGAAGTGCATCTTGGTGCTTTGCCACATTACACCTCTGGCCATGAGCTTTTATTATGCGCAGTATGAATCGAATCTGAATTCCACAATTGGCGGCCTCCCCTTGTAAGCTTAATGATCACAGCCTGACTTTCTCCGATGTGACAGTGAAAACTGTATGACTAACTCTCCTACTGCGTCAATACCGTTTGTACATTTTTGGACAGAAACTTGCATTAGTTTCCTGGATTGGCACAAATTACACTAGCGTCTCAGTTACGAGGGGTTTGACGAAGTTCTTATAGCAAGTTCTGGTTGTATACAATACTACACGTATCTTTAGTAAAGCGAGTAAGCGAGCCAGAATATGCTTTGTGAATTTTAAAATTTTTCCATCGAACTGAATATTCTAAGAGATTTCAGACTTGTTGCCGGTAGTCGTTAACTGCAACGATATTTTGAATGGGTAATTATCAATTATCTTAGGTGGGCTATCGAAATTGATAGCTCACGAAGATGACTGCCATATGCCCTGTCGAAACATCGTTGGTTTTAGTTAAGAGCGACCGGCAGGATGTCCGATACTACTTTGAATATACAGAGCACACTAACTTCGTATGCAGATATATTATCAACTACCTGAATAAAGAAGAAATAACACATGAGGGAAGCTACATATTTCTGCAGTTTCAAATATAAAACGAACCCTCCTCTTTCGAAATAACTCTGTCATACTCAATACCTCAAATCAGCCTACGTGCATGACTAGCAACAGAACCTCTCAATTTCTTAACCTTCCTCCTGCTTTCCTCTTTCACCTTTCTACTTTACCCTTCCTCCTCCTTTATTTTTCCTTCCTCCTTTTTTTTCCTTTGTGCCAGGAATCCTGGAGATCTGTTTGCTTCTAACTTTACCGTTCTTCTCAATATTTGGTAAGTCAGGACAGGAATTCGATCGCGGTGTTACCAAGAAACGGTTGACAGACGAAGCAAAGATGACATAAGAAGCGGACTAGCACAGACAAAGAGAGGGTTCCTTGCCAAAAGAAGTCTACTAGTATCAGACAAAGGTCGTAATGCGAATTTTTTAGAATGTTCGGCTGAAGGGCAGAATTGTTTGGAGCTGAACCAAGGACAGTGAGGAAAGCGGAACAGGAAATAATCTAATCGATGAAAATGTGATGTTACAATAGGCTGATAAAATTAATTCGACCAATAATACAAGGAATGAGAAGGTTCTTTGTACAATCAATAA
This sequence comes from Schistocerca serialis cubense, assembly GCF_023864345.2. Taxonomy (NCBI): domain Eukaryota; kingdom Metazoa; phylum Arthropoda; class Insecta; order Orthoptera; family Acrididae; genus Schistocerca; species Schistocerca serialis. The sequence continues at coordinate 430,976,913 of NC_064646.1, forward strand.
GGAAAGGAATATTTTTGAAACACTATCTACAACAGGGGAATGGATGTTAGGACTATGTTAAGGTATCGTTAGTTAAATGCCTTGGCACTATAGAGTTTCGCACAAGCCAAAATTGTAAATGAAGGCAGACATTAGGGTATTTATGTCGATGTTGGGTGTAGATGATACCCTTCGATAAACAATTTGGCGCAGGAGAAGAAATCGTGGCGAGCCGCATCAAACCAGTCAGGAGACTAATGAACCAGGAAGAAAAGGTCCTCCAGAATCTCTATGTGGAATGAAGGCGAACAGGTTTCATTGAGCGGAGTGCTGAGAAGTCAGGAGCTACTTTAAGCAGAAGAACCCATCTACTACTTGAAAGTCAATGTAAGGAGCAAGTAAAATCATGAGAGGTAGTTTTTTTTTCATTTTTATTTAACCGTTTCATCGTTTTTGCAAAGTTTCAATACAAAACGTACGGATCTATATAACTAAACAGCTAAAACAGTGGATAATTCCACTTGCAGGCTGCCTATCTAATGGCTTCTAGGGGCACCAAAAATTTTATTCTCAATATTTCAGAAATTTATTAACCAAATTTAAAACTTTAAAAATACTTCCATAATCTGCTCATTAAGGAGTATAATCTTATGCGAATGACTTAGCACAGTAAGTGAGTTATTAAAGTAACGAACTAAGTAGGCCCTACACGCCTTGAGGCACCGCAACACGCGGTGCGCAAATTACCCAGATTGTACTCGTATTTAGCCATTATGTGCGAATGAGAGCACTTAGCTACTTCCAACAACGGTTACACATAATTTCAAACCTTTTCGAAAATTTTTATCGCTGACACCCCACACAAAATAATGAACAGAAAAAAGTTTATCGATTACTACCTTTTCGCAGTTCATGCTGTAAAAGCTTCGGCATCAGACGTGACGTTTCCATTTATTACTTCCGTAATACAAACACTATTTTCAACACATTTTGTTGAGAATATCCACGTATACCGGTGCAAAATTATCTCGTTGTACGACACGTAGTTCGGAAGGTGTGAAAAACTAATATTAAATCGGAGCGCAAATTAGTATACTGACCCAGTGTATTAACGCCTTCCAGCAAATTTTAAACATAATTGGATGCCTTTTCTAATTTTTTCTCGCTTACAGTCCAAAATAATGATGAAAGTATATGAAATATAAGTTTATCGCTTACTAAATGTTCGTTGTTCATGAGGTGAAACTTAGCATGACATTTTATTATTTCTTTACTACTAAGTCCATTGTTTACTCATTTTTCACATAGTATCTACATTTACCACTGGCGATACCAACAAAATTATATCACTGTATGACTCATAGTTCAGGAGAAAAATCAATTTTTTAGAAAACTATAAATTGTTCCCAATTTCGGTTGTGTAAATGTTAAACAAAACTGTGTTGTTGGGATGTGGTTCTTATATGACTCCTACATTTGTAAAGTAATCTGAGATATGAAACTGTTTTATACTTGGGAGTTACTGGTTTTCAAATAACGTATATCAATTAACTAACTCCATAGTCGTTAGTTTTTATAATTTTGTCTGATTTGATCATTGTATCCACTTTCCTTCAGTTTTTCCTTCTCAATAACGAACAAAGCAGGGGACTCGTTGGGCGAAAAGAATTTCACTACCGTGTCTTACCTCACTTTTGCAGGATTGGAGTCGCAGAAGGGTGTAAGGGAAGCTTTCAGTTTTTAATCACTTTTCATCAACTTCTATGTTAAAAACAACAAAGGAAGTGGACAGACAATATTGCTCTTCGGGGCACATTATCGGATACTGGAAGCACCTGCTGAAAATAAAGGAAGCATAGAAAACACTTGAAGGGTAAACAGAGTAAATACAGAGGTAATGAGCGGTAGTGGAAACGAGAGTAACTGACTTGTCATTAAAATTCAAAGACTGCGGACTTAAATAAAATCTTCCGTTTCTAAGGTCACGGCCACATATGATACACGATCTGACCAAAAGTACTCCGACAACACTGTGTAATGCAGAAATGACCTCCAGATGTCACAAGAGTCGGACCCGCCAGCATAAAAGGAGTTGGTAAGTATTGTGTTGTTGATAGGGAAACAGTAACAGCAGAGTGGGTACGTCTGGAGAGCTCAGTGACTTCGAACGTGGAGTAGTATCTGGATGCCATCTCAGTGATAGACCCATCAGGTACATTTCAAACCTTCTAAAGCTGCCTAATACGACTGTTACTACCTCGAATGTGAAGTGAAACGGCAAAGGAAGAACCGTAGCTAAACCAAGATGAGGAAGACCTCATGTACTGATGACTAGGACCTGCGAACACTGCGGAGGGTGACTGTAAAAAACCGCATGAAATCAGTTGAAGGAATCATTCGCGAGGTCCCAAGTACTGCTAACAGTAGGCGCACCCGGTTGGCCGTGCGGTGTAGCGCACGGCTTTCCGGAGTGGGAAGGAGCGCCTGGTCCCCGGCACAAATCCGCCCGGCGGACTTGTGCCGAGGTCCGGTGAGCCGGCCAGTCTGTGGATGGTTTTTAGGCGGTTTTTCATCTGCCACGGCGAATGCGGGCTGGTTCCCCTTATTCCGCCTCAGTTACACTATGTCGGCGATTGCTGTACAAACAAGTTCTCCACGTACGCGTACATGACCATTATTCTACCACCCAAACATAGGGGTTACACTCGTCTGGTGTGAGTGGTTCCCTGGGAGGGGTGGGGGGGGGTGTCCACCGGGGGCCGAACCGCACAATAACCCGGGGTTCGCTGTGGGGCAGCGGAAGGGTGAAGTGGACTGCGGTAGCCATCGTGGAGTTGTGGACCACTGCGGCTGCGGCGGGGAAGGAGCCTCTCCGTCGTTTCTAGGCCCCCGGTTAACATACAATACAATACCAATACTGCTAACAGTCCAGCTAGCTGGCGTATGGAGTTAAAAACTGTGTGGTACAATGGTCAAGCAGCTCCTCGTAAGCCAGATATTTCTGCAGTCGGTGCTAAGCCACGCTTGAAATGGTGTAACGACCGACGCCACGGGTAAGGTGGATGACTACAAACGGGTGCTTTGGAGGGATGAATCACGCTATATCCTGCAGCAATCCGACGGAAGGGACTGCACCTGGCGATTGCTTGTAGCACGTTATCTGCCATAACGTGTAGTGCCCGCAGTGAAGTACGCAGGTAGTGCTGTTATTGTATCGGGGCATTTCTAGTGATTAGGGTATGATTCACTTATTGCGCTTCAGAAAACGCTAAATGCGGAAGGATATGAACACATTTCGCAAAACTGAGTACTGTACACAGCAGATACGCAGGTTGGAGACGATGGTTGTTTGTGTTAGCATGATAATGCACCCTGCCATAAGGCAGCATATGTGAGACAATGGTTTGTAGACAGTAACATTCCCGAAAATGACTGACCTGCTCAGAGTCCGGACCTGGGCTGAATGGAACATCTTTGGGATGCGTGAGAACGTCAACTTCGCTCAAGACATTAGCGTCTAACATCAGTAATTCTCTGGATTCGGTTTTTGAGGAAGAATGGCCTGCCATTCCTCCAAAGACATTCAGTTACCTGAGACACTGTATTTGACAATACTGTGAGTGCGTTTTATCCATGGAAATCTTTTCTCTCGACGTAGTTCCGGTTTGAAATTTATAGGGCGGCACTTATTGAACTGAATGAAAATAAAACCGTAAATTAGTTACAAACTACGGCGTACACACACTTTATTTCAACCTTTAAAGGTCACTTCAGATATCCGCATTCAGGTTATAATATGTTCGATTTGCCTGCCCTCATTGACGATGATGTGGCGCAGACAAGTAGCGAAATTCTGCATGACCCTCTAAAGTGTCGGAACATCGATACTGTCGATGACCTCCTGAACGTCTGTTTTCAGTTCAGCAATTGTTTTGGGGTTATTGCAGTACACCTTGTTTTTAATATAGCCCCGCAAAAAGGAGTCGCGCGCGTTCAGATCTGGAGAATATGGCGGCCAATCGAGGTCCTTGCCGGTGGCCTCTGGGTACACCTGAGTCAGAAAGCGGTCCCCAAAGTGCTTCTCCAGGACATCAAACACTCTCCTGCTTCTGTGGGGTCGAGCACCGTCTTGCGTGAATCACATCTTGCCGAAATCAGGGTCACTTTGGACAATGGGGATGAAATCGTCTTCCAAAACCTTCACGTACCGTTCGGTAGTCACCGTGACATCAAGGAATATCGCACCGTGACTGAAAATTGCACATCACACAGTCACCCGTTGAGGGGGAAGAGATTTCTCGATCGTGAAATGCGGATTCTCAGTCCCCCAAATGCGCCAATTTTGCTTATTGACGAACCTATCCAAATCTAAAGTGGGCTTCGTCGCTAAACCAAACCGCACTGATTCTCATCATGCCCGGCGGCCAACCGTTCAGAATTTATGAATATTTCGTTTATATAGTTCAGTAATTGTCACCCTGTACTTTTCCTTACTGTGCATGTTGTTAAACTTGACCTAGATGTACGTGTGCAGTAACTGAAACTCCGTTCTCAAATTAATAGGACGCGCATTTCCGCAAGAGGACGTGATTATGTGAGTAAAAGTTCGGCCTGGCTCGCTTATCACAGCTGGATTACAACGGGTGCGGGGTGTGTCTCCTATCGGGAGCCGGCATTCGATAAACACGAGTGGATCGACGGCCTCGAGTGAGAACAGTGCAAACAGCCAGGTTAATGATACCTTTACTCAAACAGATAAGCGCCTGAGGTCGTATCAAGGGCGATCGAACTTTAGACACGTAGACATGCCAACGTGGTGCCGTATTTTTCCATATCTTTTACTGCCTCTCTTATGCGCAGTAGAGTAATAAAGAAGAGCAAAAATTAGTCCCGCTCATCTCTTGCACATTTATTACTGAAAGAGAACCTATCGCATGTAGAACAGGTTGTACGATAGAAGAGGCCTACCTACTTGTGCCACGTTTCACGGACGGTGTACGGAAAAAACGACTTCGATTAAGACCGAATATCTCTAATTTGCCCTTTGTGCTCTTCACACGATATTCATGGTGGAGGAAGAAATAAAATCTTACCTCAATTTCGAAAGTACGTTCTCACAATTATGGAATTAACATTTTCTGAGATGCATAACTTCTGCTTGTAGCAAATCGCGCTGAACCTCTCCCCCACTGACTAAACCCAAGACGAAATTGCCAGCCAAAAATCGCGAGGCTTACAGGGTGACAGGCAGTACTCAGTTATCTGTTGCAAATGTGTAATTCGTGACCACATTAGTGGATGGAAAATGCTATCGATGAATCGCATCCATCTGCCTTCCATACGAGCAGATCCCTGTTCCATTTTAAATAGATGGAAATGGACACAGATTTTTGGCGGCTTTACAGGTTACAGTTAAGAACGCTGGTCTTCGTCTATTTGCGCGACTGCTACGGTCGCAGGTTCGAATCCTGCCTCGGGCATGGATGTGTGTGATGTCCTTAGGTTAGTTAGGTTTAAGTAGTTCTAAGTTCTAGGGGACTGATGGCCTCAGATGTTAAGTCCCATACTTCTCAGAGCCATTTGAACCATTCATCTATTTGCCTGCTCAGAAGGAGCTGTTTTCAGCCCCGAGATGTGTTTGAACACCGTAATACTGTACTAAGCATTGTCCTGCTGGAAGTGGTATGCCTTTGCGTGTTATGGAGAGTCACTTTGGGTACCGGAGAAGTGTAAAAAGACTAGAGGCAATACTGACAATACGACTTATCTTAGAAGATAGGGCGAGCAAATACAAAACTGTATTTACAATATTTGTACATTCCGAAACAGTTTTTGATATTGTTGACTGAGATTGAAATTTTGAGGCAGCGGGGATAAAATACAGAGAGGGAAAAGTTATTTATAATTTTTACAGAAACCCAACTGTGATTATAAGAGTAGAAGGACATGAAAGGAGGCAGAAATTGAGAAGAGAGTGAAACAGGGTTTTATCCTATCCTCGGTATTACTTAATGTGTAGATTGAGCAAGCTGTGAAAGAAACTAGGAATTTAAGCTCCGATAGAAGAAATAAAACAACTTCGTCAAAAGAAAGGAAAGATGGGAGGCATCCCACGAGGGTCCTTTGCTAGGATGACAGCGAAAACCTCAACGGTGGTGAACACGGGAGAATGGAGCTCGGTACGGTGGAACTAACAGAACAGGCACTTCATTTAATAAAAATCCACTCTGCGTCTGATTTGGAGCTACTGGTAATTTGGTCGGCGCCTGTTCACCAGGAGTGTGACCGTAACTTCACATTCTGGACCTCACTTCCCCAGTCATAACCACTGAGTGTCATTATACAAACTCCTCCCTGTAGATCCAAGTGTAGGAACGGAGCATACCTGGGTGGTATGTGTAAGTTTAGCAATTAATTTGCTAACAAAGTAAATAAATGAACTGTTTTCGTTCTAATAATAACAAGCTAGGAACGAATAAGAGCGTTTGACTTCCCATCGACAACGAGGTCTTTAGAGACGGAGCACAAACTCGGATTGTGTTCAATAATGTGGAAGGAAATCGGCTGTGTCCTCTCAGAGGAATCATCCCAGCATTTCCCAGGGGAGATTTAGGGGAATCACGGAAAATCTAAATCCGGACGGCTGGACTCGGATTTGAACTGTCGCATTCCCGAGTCAAAGGTGCTAACCAGAGCGCCACTTCATTCATAGCAAGGCCCTGTGAACCAAGGCCAGTCTTATTCTGATGCCTTCGGTCTGCGCTCAGTCCGTTCCGGTCACAGAACGTGAGCAGATCGGGGTTGTGAGACGTCCGGCGGCGTACCCTGTTGCGTAGGACAAAGACTGTAGCATACAATTACGTTCTTAATCAGTGATTAAGTGCTGCCGAACGGCGGGAGCACGGCGGGGTTAAAGGAAGCAGTGAGTCACCATAGTTGTGTGCCTGAGAGATGCGGGGCCCCCAGCAAGTGGACGTGCTCGCCAGCGGTCGGTTGCTTCGGAGATTGCAAGATACAGGGTGTTCATTCACAAATATCCTACGGAACGCTAAGGATATTCGTGAGATCTTTCAACAAACACAAACAGTCAGAAGGGGCCCGTAATTCAGGGAATAAAGGCTTTCCGTAACCCATTACACACGTATGGAGCTACACCAACCTTTTGTTTCAAAGTAAAACTATGCTTTTCGTATCCTGTATAGCAGCTCGCAATGAGGTATATTCAATGCCGTAAATATTTCATAAATTGACAACACTTATGTGGTAACAATTCGTTAAAACTTAAATATTTCTGCAGCTGGTCCTGGCGGAGGTTCGAGTCCTCCCTCGGGCATGAGTGTCTGTGTGTTTGTCCTTAGGATAACTTAGATTAAGTAGTGTGTAAGCTTAGGGACTGATGACCTTAGCAGTTAAGTCCCATAAGATTTCACACACACACTTAAATATTTATGGTGCTCTCGTGTCAAATTGTCTCTACTGCACTACCAACGGAAAGACGCGCCAATGAAGTAATACATATTTTATTAATTGTGTGTTGTTCTTCAGACCATTTGAGTAGAGTGGAATGGGACCAGTTACACAACGTTTTTCGTAAAACATTTATATTGTCGAATCGTTATTAATTTTTTCAGCTATTTCGAATGTACAATGACGTTCGCAAATGAAGAGTTGATTGACATTGTATTAATTTATGGAGAGAAGAAGTTGCACCAAGAGCAGCAATACTGTATGCAGAACGATTTGTGGACAGTCTCTATTCAAATCGTCCCACATTTATCAACACTCAGAGTTGCGTAGCAATGCCGAAAGAATCGTGTAGGAAGACGGTAATTCGTAGGGATGGGGTGAGAAATAATAGTAAATATTCTTCGGAAAGGTAGTGGGAGAAAAATTAATTGATATCAAAGAAAGAATTGAGAAAGGCAGGGGGATGACTGCTTGAATATACCGAGAGAGAAGCTACCCGATGATAACGAGAAAAACTTTAGTCTTCCTTTGAATGCAGAATGGTTTTGGATCAGGTACACGTTGCTGGGTACTTTTTGCTACAGACGTTTGGCCGAAAAGACGCGACGATCGAGAAAGATTTACCTTTGTTCAGACGTAAAGACTTTGGACGGTATCAGATCTTGCTCTGCAGTTATTTAATGACCACAGATATCAGATATACGAGGAGAGTTGTGAAAGGTACAGGCGGATAATAAACTATGTAAGAAGAGAAGGTGTGAGAAAATCACTTCTTACCCGATTGCATCCACCTGAACTGAGCGTAAGGAGCACTAACAGATCAAACAACCCACATACACAAGCATCCATACAACAAGTTACACTCTTATGCCTAATCACTTTACATGAATCTATTCGACAAGATTTTACCCAACCAGTTACTCATCCTTATTCAACAAAAGTGCGGGCTCTCCAGCCACTGCTATCTCTCTCGCAGACACAAAAAAGATCATTTCTCGTTATGTAATATTAATATGTTTACGCCTGCTGTATTCAACTATCTCCTGGATTTTGTTTACAAGTTTTTAGAAATGATTCCTCTAAAGTTATTCAGGAAAAGCATATAACTTAAAATCTGCTGCTTGCTTATGCTGTCTTAGACGGCAAATGACTTGGAACAGCACTTCAACGAACAGTATTGCTTCTTGAAAAGAGGTTTAAGATGAATATCAATAAAACCATCAATACGGTAACGGACTGTAACCGAATTAAATCAAGCGATGCTGAGTGAATTAGATTGGGAAATGAAACAATAAAAGTAGTAGATGAGTTTTGTTTTTCGGTAAGATAAGTGACGATATCGAAGTAGAGACGTTATGCCTACTCGCGGTACTAAGACAATCATTCGTGAAAAAGCAAGGTTTGTTAACGCTGAACACCAATTTAAGTTTCAGGAAGTTTTTCTGAAGGTATTTATCTGGAGTGCATCCTCGTATGGAAGTAAAAGTTGGATGATAAACAGTTCAGGCAAGAAGTGCATTCACTGTTTTGAAATGTTGTGCTGAATGAGAATACTGATGGTTAGATGAGTATATTGGATAAGTAATGATGAGGTAGTGAATGGATTGGAGAGAAAATGGAATATACTGCACAAACTGATTAAAAGAAGTTTACATCGATATTCTGAGACATTAAGGTTTTATAGATTTTGTGGTGGAGGGAAATGTGTGTGGTAAAAATGGTAGATGACAAACAGAGTTGACTACACCAACCACGTTCAAGTGAACGTACGTTTCAGTAGTCATGCAGAAATGAAAGGGCCTGCAAGGGACTAAACAGCGTGGAGAAATGCATCAAATCAGTCTTCAGACATAACAATGTCAATCACAATGACGTTGTCAATTAAAGCTTTCAGTATCCAAATTTGAATTTAAATGCGATGTTTTAAACGAGTAAGGAATGAAAGCGTTCTGCAACGAGCTAACGAGTTGCAGTACCTTACGTGGAAAATCATTAAACAGAGTGGAGCAAGCGAAATGATCCAGTGGCAAAGACAATGGACTGCTTTTAGGGAGTACAGAGGTTGAAATCTCCGTCCAGCCACTAGGATTTATGATTTCCGTGCTTTCTCTAAACAGCTTAAAGAAAATGCCGGGATGATTCCTGTGCAAATGCTACGGCGATATCCTTTCTCATGCTATCACAGTCTGGACAGGTGCTCCGCCTGTAATGACCTTGTCGTCGATACGACGTTGATTCGTAATGTTGCTTCTGTCCTTTCTTCTAAGAGAAAGAACATGCATGCACATGTCATGCAATGAGTCGTTGCTAAAAACTTGTTGCAGCGACGCCGGAAGAAAAGAATTGCAAGGTGCAGGCTTTGACATGCATGCACGAGTATTTACCAGATGATGAGGCAGTTTATGAGATGGGGTGAAGTAAAGAGGATATTTGGCATACAAAAGGAATGGAGGGTTGTAGAAAACCAACCTTTATGTCGATTACCATTAAATTACACGAATCCTTTTGTAAGGTATCATCATCTCCACTTATATCATTTACTGAAGGGAGCTGTTGTTTCATACCTTATATGAAAATTTCACTTATTGATGACTGGTATGTTAAAATGACGTTAACACTCTACAGAGCAAAAGGCATAGCATATGCTAATCTTACGTTAGATCACAACGTACTTTATTTACTTGTTTTATCTGTACGTCGGGCAGTCAATTCACTGGGACTGATTCATACCCGATTGCTTTGTGTAGTTCTCATTGACCGTTTTTAAGAATCGCTTCCCGCTACCAAGGCCTCCCCAGACGTTCATCAACCTCGTCGGAAGTTCTTACACGGAAGGCGCGGTAACGACGCCGATGTGTACACTACGTGCCGGGCCTCTTCGCACCGGAAGTCTAACTAGGAAGTGAGAACACACAGCGCACCGTTACACCGATGTTAGGCGCTCAGCGTCGGTCAACAACCGGACCACAAATATCGACGAAACGTATCCCTGTGAAATGAGAACGTGTGAAACGTCGATAACTCCGTGAAAAGGATATCATAAAAATCCGCTAAAGCTTGACTGTTCAGTGCGTGAATTTGTACGACTTTTGAATGAAAAAAGTTAACTGCAGTGAAAATGATGTAAATCTACGTCTATGTATATACTCCGACTATCACTGTGCATTGCGTGACGGACGTTACAACTTGCCAACACTATCGATTTTCTTTTTTATTCCATTCGCGTATTTAGCTATAGCTATGGAAAGATGCCTGCATAGGTGCCTCTGTACTTGCCGTAATTCTCTTTATCTTATTTTCATGACCTCTATGTGAGAAATAGGATGGAGGTAGCGTAATCATCGCACAATACTATTCAGATACAGGTTCTCTAAGTTTACGGAACAGGGGTCCGCGCCAGCCGCTGTGGCCGAGCGGTTCTAGGCGCTTCAGTCCGGAACCGTGCTGCTGCTACGGTCGCAGGTTCGAATCCTGCCTCGGGCATGGATGTGTGTGATGTCTTTAGGTTGGTTAGGTTTAAGTAGTTCTAAGTCTAGGGGACTGATGACCTCAGATGTTAAGTCCCATAGTGCTCTGAGACATTTGAACCAGCTACATCGTGTTTCTTTCAAAGAATCCCAAATAAGTTCCCCGTGCATTGCTGTCACACTTTTGTACAGGCTATATCGATGTGTTACGATCTTAGCAGCCCGTCTCTGAAATCATTCGATGCCTGATGTGATGCCTAATTGATAAGGACTCCAAACGCTGTAATGTACTCTGGAACTGGTCCCACTAGCATCTTGCTTTCGATTTTCTTCACAGATGCATTGCGCTTTTCCAGAGACCTTCCTACAAAGCTAAGTCTTCCATTCGCCTTCCCTAATACTGATTTTAGGCTTTCATGTCGTTTCTTAGTATTACCACAGAATGTGACGTGTCCAAGATGATCACCGCTGATCTTGTAATACGATACTGTACATGTATTTCTCTTTGCTATAAGCATTGTACCACATTTATGCACATTTACAGAGAGCTGTCATTGATTGGAATTCCGTATGCGCTTCGTGAGGATCTTCCAGCGACGATACTTTACAGTACACAACAGCATCACGAGCGGACAATAACAGAGTCCCGCTGAGCCTGTCTGGATTTTCTGAATATTTTATGTGAAAGCTTAATTCAGCGACATTACAATATTGGTTAAGGTAACTAAACTGGGTGGTCTGACTTTGGTTCATCAGATATCAGCATCTGGCTTTTACCTGTAGCCGTACTTCAGTCTACAGTGATAGTTGGCACATGTAGATAAACGTGAGAGCTACCAGACGTCAGTAAACACCTAAAATTGCTGACGAGATACTACAGACCTGAAAGATAATCTAATGAGGTGCTAAAAGATGGCTCTGAGCACTATGGGACTCAACTGCTGTGGTCATCAGTCCCCTAGAACTTAGAACTACTTAAATCTAACTAACCTAAGGACATCACACAACACCCAGCCATTGGTGCTAAAAGAAGATCTGTTTGTATTCAGATACCATAGAACTAAGACAGAACTAATTTCGGTTTCACGATTAGTAAATGAAGAAAGAACAAAAGAAAAATAACATGAATGATAAAAAAAATGAAATTAGACAAACCTTTCAACAATTTAAGATGGAATACGACGTTAATAATCATTAGAAGAATGGGAGTAACGTACAAAGACACACACGTAATATACAACAACCGGAAAAACGAATGGAAGTAATTTATACATACTTTGCTTCCGAAACACACCTCGGTCAGTATATTTAGATAAGACATACCTGAAATATGTTACAAACTTTCAAATTTGAAATAGCATATTTCGATTTATGTTGAGGGACACGTTACTACGCACAAACTTTCACGTTATTCGTTCAATGGCATTGTCTGTTATCTTGCGCAAGCTCAGCATGTCAGCAGTTTTCAAACCATTTTCTTCACACATGAGAATTTGATTTATCGTTTGCTCTTCTTCACACACAAGAGGTGTGAATAATGAAAAGAAGATCAAGAAACAGTATCTAATGTTATTTTGTCTAAAACTGGCATGGTGAGACTGTGGCTATGTACGATTAATGTAGGTTGATTCTTACAAAGAAGAAGACAGCAACCAGCCACTATCGGCTCGTTGCTGTCTTCTTCTTTGTAAGAATCAACCTACACATCTGATGTCAATAACGGCATTAGTTATGGCTGCATTTATCTTTACTGTATCCATACTTAGTGCCGAAGACGCAATGTGGATGTGAAAGAAAGTTTCATAAATGGAATAGAAGAGCAATGACAATAGATAAGAATGTTAAGGTACACAGACGACGCAAAACCTTCCGATTTTCAAGAAAATAGAAGACGAACAGTTAAATTGGCACTTAGAACACGATTCGACTTAAGCTAAAAGAAAGAAATAGGCTGCACTACAAGTGAATCGACTCCAGCAGACAGTGTGAACTCGACAAAATCTTTCTGAGCACAGGTACTCGTCAGTCTAAGAAATAAAAAGAAACTACAAAACAGAAGCCAAATACAGACCAGCTTCTAGAGGCCATCAGGGTAGGTGAACTGCAGTTCCATCGTGTCTAGGGGGGATCACTTCATGTCGTATTTGGGCTGCTATTTGATTTGATATAGCGATGTTGACTAGTGACAAAAAGCATTTAGTTTGGCACGGAGAGTAGTAGCAAGCAAGAGAACAAATAGCAATACAACTAACACAAAAAAAGATCTGGAAGCACTAGAAGTATTTTACTATGTGAATGGATACTGGGAATCATGTTATGAATTCCCGGTGCTGTTCTGGACGAAACACCAACTAATGTCTGTTGAGGAACTCATAATAAAACTGCATGAGGAATAGACAAACGGCATAAAGAAACACCGGGAACATTCAACTGAATTGAAGACCTACATTTAATAAAATGTGGGTTACGAACGAGTAAATCAAAGACAAAATTGATGAAGAACCATGAAATATAGAATAGTGATTCGTTAAACATTACAGTCTCAGGAAAAGTGAAGACTGAGTAAATCCTGCTATGTGAAAAAATTTCCTGAACGCGGCCGAAGCAAGAAAGACATAATAAATAGAGTGCCCAAAGGTAGGTAGCAAAGTTATTTCTAGAAAAAGCGTTTTCTGGTGTTGGACATTGGAAGAGAGCTATGAAAAAGCTCCTGAAACTGTACCTCAGTATCGAACTAAAATCCAGACAGACAAAATACTAGAAAAGAGGCGCGCAGCAGTGCAACTGTCGTGCTGTAGAACGTTGTTGGTGTGGGCTGTCCCAGACGTTATTGAAGATGTACACTGAGGAAACTGTGAGAGGAACCAAGGAGTAATAGAGAAACGAAACTAAAGCTCAGTAAGAAGGAGTAATAATTTGAGATTTGCGGATGACTCTGTAATGTAACGGCAAAGGACTTGGAATATCAGATGAGTGAAACGCTTAGTGATTTGAAAAGAGAGTGCAAGATTAAAAACAACAAAAGTAAAACAAGCGTAATGAAATGTGGTGGAATTAAACCAGACGATGGTGAAAGATCTGTGCTAAGAACTTAGACACAGGTGAGTTTTACTGTTTGGACCGCAAAATAACTGACGATGAACTAGATAGAAAGTATACAAAATGTAAACTGGATATAATAAGTTAAGTGTTTCCGAAATAGAGGAATTTGTCAACATATAATACAAATTTAAGCGCTAGCAGTTATTTTCTGGAGGTATTTGTGAGGGGTGTAAAGTGTGTAGTAGTTCAGACAAAAAGAGGATAAAGTTTTTGAAATGTGCTACAGAAGAATACTAAAGATTAGATGAGTAGATGGAAAAGTAATTTATGGCATAGATTGACTAAAAAAGGGATTGGCTGATAGGACAACAAGGAATCGTAGGGAGTAAAAATTGTAGATGGAGACCAAGGCCGGAATAGCGTAAGTAGGTTCAAACAGTTGCAGGTTGGAGTAATTATGCAGAGAAGATGATGGACAGGCTAAAGTAACATGGAGAGCTGCGTCAAACCAGTCTTCAGATCGAAGACCACAACAAGATAAACAAGACAGGAATAAATGGTGGAGACATTAAAGTCGTAAGAGGAGCAAAACTACAAAACATTTAGATACAGCACTAATCACTGGTAGAACAATAAAAACAGTGAGTAGCTATCTGCATACAGGAGAATTACGACAGGCAAGGAAATAAAGACACGTAAATAAGTGCACGGGTGGCTTACCGATGGCCTTCATGTACTCCTCAAAGTTGGTCTGCGAGTCGAGCTTGTACTTGATGCCTGCGAATTCCTTAACCATGGTGGCTGCTGTGTGGCTGGCGGTGGGCAGTGATCGGAGAGGAACTGGCTGAGAAGTGCCGGCTCGTCCGGTGGCGGTCCGATATATAGGCGTGGCGGCGGCGGCGGCGGCGGCGGATGCGGCGAGGGCGGAGTCCGGAGAGCAGCCGGCAATTGGGCAACACCAGCCACGGATAGAGCGGCCGGCTCGCAGCGGCCTGGGGAGAGCGCGCGGGCGGGGCAGCGGGTTTCAAGCAACCGGGCAATCAGTCGACATTCCCAGCACCACGTCTGCTCTAGGTAATGCTCCTAGTCTTCCTCCTCCGCACTAGACTTGGAGAACTGCTGTAACTGTCGACTGCATCTTCCTAGGAGTCAAAACACCCACCGCATTTCTTTAGTGTAAACCCCGACTTGCCATCGGTGTTTGTTGTAGCTCGTCCTCTCAAGAAGTGGAAGTCATTAATGTTGCTAGTACTGAAACAATAGTAGTCTATTAAAAAAATCATATCGTCACACCTCGGAAACCACTGCTTGTAATTGTGTATATCAGAATGACTTCCCTACTATGTGTCCAGTGTTCCCACAAGTACTTAACGTCCCACTACTTGTTTGTAATTGCCGGAACTACTCATGCAGTTGTTTCTGTAGATACTCACATTTGGCAGAGCTTATACCTTCAATATTAAGCTGCATAATACGATGGAGTATGTAGAGGTTCTATACAAAGGCGACGTTCTTGAGGACAATATTATAGAAATGGAAGACAATGTAGATGAAGATGAAATACTAGATATGATACTACATGAAGAGTTTGACAGAGCGCTGAAAGACGTAAGTCGAAACAAGGCCCAGGGAGTAGACAACATTCCATTAGAACTACTGACAGCCTTCGGAAAGTCAGGCCTAACAAAACTCTACCATCTGGTGAGCAAGATGTATGAGACAGACGAAATACCCACAGACTTCAAGAAGAATATAATAATTCCAATCGCAAAGAAAGCAGGTGTTGACAGATGTGAAAATTACCGAAATATCAGTTTAATAAGCCACTGCTGCAAAATATTAACGCGAATTCTTTACAGACGAATCGAAAAACTGGTCGAATTGACCTCGGGGAAGATCAGTTTGGATTCCGTACAAATGTTGGAACACGTGAGGCAACACTGACCCTACGACTTATCTTAGAAGAAACATTAAGGAAAGGCAAACCTACGTTTCTAGCATTTGTAGACTTAGAGAAAGCTTTTGACAATGTTGACTGGAATACTCTCTTTCAAATTCTGAAGGTGGCAGGGGTAAAATACAGGAAGCGAAAGGCTATTTACAATTTGTACAGAAGGCAGATGGCAGTTATAAGAGTCGAGGGACATGAAAGGGAAGCAGTGGTTGGGAAGGGAGTGAGACAGGGCTGTAGCCTCTCCCCGATGTTATTCAATCTGTATTTTGAGCAAGCAGTAAAGGAAATAAAAGAAAAATTTGGAGTAGGAATTAAAATCCATGGAGAAGAAATAAAAACTTTGAGGTTCGCCGATGACATTGTAATTCTGTCAGCGACAGCAAAGGACCTGGAAGAGCAGCTGAACGGAATGGACAGTGTCTTGAGAGGAGGATATAATATGAACATCAACAAAAGCAAAACGACAGTAATGGAATGTAGTCGAATTAAATCGGGTGATGCTGCAGGAATTAGATTAGGAAATGAGACGCTTAAAGTAGTAAATGAGTTTTGCTATTTGGGGAGCAAAATAACTGATGATGGTCTAAGTAGAGAGGATATAAAATGTAGACTGGCAATGGCAAGGAAAGCGTTTCTGAAGAAGAGAAATTTGTTAACATCGAGGATAGATGTAAGTGTCAGGAAGTCGTTTCTGAAAGTATTTGTGTGGAGTGTAACCATTTATGGAAGTGAAACGTGGACTATATAAATGGGTAGATCACATAGCTAATGAGGATGTATTAAATAGAATTGGAGAGAAGAGAAATTTGTGGCACAACTGGACTCGAAGAAGGGATCGGTTGGTAGGGCATATTCTGAGACGTCAAGGGATCACCATTTTAGTATTGGAGGGCAGCGTGTAGGGTAAAAATCGTAGAGGGAGACTAAGAGATGAATAAACTAAACAGATTCAGAAGGCTGTCGATTGCAGTAGGTACTAGGAGATGAAGAATATTGCACAGCATAGAGTAGCATGGAGAGCTGCATCAAACCAGTCTTTGGACTGTAGACCACAACAACAATAATACGAACTAGATGTTTCTCGTCTCTAGTTGGATGATGCTGAAAAGGACGGTTATTAGTTATGTTTCCAGACATATTGTATATCACCTACGACACTGTTGCTCGTTTACCACTACGCAGGGGTCACGTGTAGGGTAATTTAGGTTATACCTACGGACGTGAGCAACGATCGACCCACACCGAAACTACTAGCTCACTATGAATAAACGTACCATCAGCAAACTATCAAATACATTGACGGAAATAAAATCCCAACACCAAAATATAATTGGTGTAGGGTAATGAAATGTCGGGAATACATTTGCCTACGCAACACGTTTAAGTGATTAACAACGCAAGGTCACAGGTTAATGTGGTTTGTCTTCATGAATGGCAGCAGAACAGGCCGAAGCCAAAGCAAATGTGACGTGCTGGCACATAAAAAAACTTGCGCAACAGCCAGAATATTGAATGTAAGCATGCAGACATCCATGAATTGTGTTATATAGGTGCCGAATGTCAGTTTGTGGGAGGACGTTCCATGCTTGTTGTACACTCCTGGAAATGGAAAAAAGAACACATTGACACCGGTGTGTCAGACCCACCATACTTGCTCCGGACACTGCGAGAGGGCTGTACAAGCAATGATCACACGCACGGCACAGCGGACACACCAGGGACCGCGGTGTTGGCCGTCGAATGGCGCTAGCTGCGCAGCATTTGTGCTCCGCCGCCGTCAGTGTCAGCCAGTTTGCCGTGGCATACGGAGCTCCATCGCAGTCTTTAACACTGGTAGCATGCCGCGACAGCGTGGACGTGAACCGTATGTGCAGTTGACGGACTTTGAGCGAGGGCGTATAGTGGGCATGCGGGAGGCCGGGTGGACGTACCGCCGAATTGCTCAACACGTGGGGCGTGAGGTCTCCACAGTACATCGATGTTGTCGCCAGTGGTCGGCGGAAGGTGCACGTGCCCGTCGACCTGGGACCGGACCGCAGCGACGCACGGATGCACGCCAAGACCGTAGGATCCTACGCAGTGCCGTAGGGGACCGCACCGCCACTTCCCAGCAAATTAGGGACACTGTTGCTCCTGGGGTATCGGCGAGGACCATTCGCAACCGTCTCCATGAAGCTGGGCTACGGTCCCGCACACCGTTAGGCCGTCTTCCGCTCACGCCCCAACATCGTGCAGCCCGCCTCCAGTGGTGTCGCGACAGGCGTGAATGGAGGGACGAATGGAGACGTGTCGTCTTCAGCGATGAGAGTCGCTTCTGCCTTGGTGCCAATGATGGTCGTATGCGTGTTTGGCGCCGTGCAGGTGAGCGCCACAATCAGGACTGCATACGACCGAGGCACACAGGGCCAACACCCGGCATCACGGTGTGGGGAGCGATCTCCTACACCGGCCGTACACCACTGGTGATCGTCGAGGGGACACTGAATAGTGCACGGTACATCCAAACCGTCATCGAACCCATCGTTCTACCATTCCTAGACCGGCAAGGGAACTTGCTGTTCCAACAGGACAATGCACGTCCGCATGTATCCCGTGCCACCCAACGTGCTCTAGAAGGTGTAAGTCAACTACCCTGGCCAGCAAGATCTCCGGATCTGTCCCCCATTGAGCATGTTTGGGACTGGATGAAGCGTCGTCTCACGCTACGCGGTCTGCACGTCCAGCTCGAACGCTGGTCCAACTGAGGCACCAGGTGGAAATGGCATGGCAAGCCGTTCCTCAGGACTACATCCAGCATCTCTACGATCGTCTACATGGGAGAATAGCAGCCTGCATTGCTGCGAAAGGTACCTTGTACTAGTGCCGACATTGTGCATGCTCTGTTGCCTGTGTCTATGTGCCTGTGGTTCTGTCAGTGTGATCATGTGATGTATCTGACCCCAGGAATGTGTCAATAAAGTTTCCCCTTCCTGGGACAATGAATTCACGGTGTTCATATTTCAATTTCCAGGAGTGTATTTGGTCGGTCAATACATAGACAGTTAATGCTGTTGGGTGATGCTGGAGTTGTCGTCCGAGGACTTCTCATGTGTGCTCGACTGGAGACCGATGTGGTGGTCGAGCAGGCCACAGTGTAGAGCATGTTGGGTTACAATAGCGGTATGTGAGCGAGCGTTATCCTGTTGGAAAACACCTCTTGATTTCTGTTCATGAATGGCAACACAACAGGTCGAATCACCAGATGGTGCACAAATTTTGCAATTGAATGGGGTAACGACGAGAGAGTTTATGCTGTGGTAGGTGAAGTATGTCTAATACATATACTTGTTGTTTGCAGTCCTTCAACTGACCTGCTTCTAACCAACGTACGGCCATCACTGGCACCAACAAAGAATTTGCGTTTATCAGAAAACACAACCAACCTCCAACCTATCCTCCAATGCCCTATCGCTTGACACCACTGAAGTCGCAAATGGCTACAGGGCGTCTTGTCTGGAGATGTCTTGAGGTAACAAATTTGTAACAGTTTGTTGTGTCACTGTGGTGCCAACTGCTACTCAAATTGTTGCTGCAGAGGTAGTACGATGCGCCAGAGCCATACGCCGAACACAGTAGTCTTCCTACTCGGTAGTGCCAAGTGGCTGTCTGCAGCCCGCTCTTCTTGCGTGTCTTCTCGTCACCACCGGAGCCAGCAATCACATACAGTGGCTACTTTCTTATCAAGTCTTTCTGCAATACCGCAGGAGGAACATCCATCTTCTCGTAGGCCTATTACACGATCTCGTTCAAACTCATCGGGGCGCTGATAATGCCATCTTTGTCGCTTTACAGATATTCTTGCCTGAAATCAACTCACAATGTTCAATCTCAAAGGTAACTAACACCCACGAGCGTTACAGCGTGTATTTAAACAAAACCTTATTTGCGTCCTCATAGTTGCGTCACTAGCATTACTCTTATGCGACTGGCGTAAAATTTGAATAGACATCATCTTTCATATCTAGAAAGACGCTCGTTAACATTCGTTCACGTCACAAAACTCTTTTTTGCTGTTGCGATTTTTTTCCGTCATTGTATTTTCTCATCACATGCCACACATGCCCTGTGGTTGATAAGACAGCGGCAGGCGAGACTAGGTGTTCTCTGGTGTGTACTGCATAGTATGGTCTTGGATTATCCTGCTGGAACATATCACTTCGTTGCCTGGTCATGACAGGTGTGGCAGCAGAGTTTACCATTCTTGTCACATACGGTAGAGAATTCAGGCACCCTTTAACAATTACACGAATCAACCTTATGGCTACGTAAAAATGCTTCCAATACTACATCTCTAAGAGTTGAACAATCATGACTCTGAAGAATCGCCGCTTGCCATGACCTTTCACCATGTCGTCCACGGACATGTGACTGCCACACTAACAAGTGTAACTAACTCATCGCTGAACACCACCGCATACCACCCAATATCCCTGTCAATGGTAAATGATCCATGGCAACCCGAGATCTTCATTCAGCTTTAAGTAATCTGTTCCCCGGGGGTTCGTGGTGACACACTTTCTGTAATCTCTGCGCCGGCCGCGGTGGTCTAGCGGTTCTGACGCTGCAGTCCGGAACCGCGGGACTGCTACGGTCGCAGGTTCGAATCCTGCCTCGGGCATGGGTGTGTGTGATGTCCTTAGGTTAGTTAGGTTTAAGTAGTTCTAAGTTCTAGGGGACTTATGACCTAAGATGTTGAGTCCCATAGTGCTCAGAGCCATTTGAACCATTTGTAATCTCTGCTGGCGTTTATGCTATCGTCATGTGTCTATCCCTCAGAGTCATTCGAACAATCTTATGATTTATTCATAATGTAGTCCTTCTGGAAGGACTCGTACCCACACTCCTTGCCACACCACTGTTCTAAATCCATTTCCTCGTCACTCTTTCTGCAGCCATTGCATTACGCCGAACTGTCTATGGGACCTCCGAAAGATGGCCATAAGGTACAGTCGCACGTCCTCTGAGCACTGTGTGTTGTGATCTCCCCATGAAAAGTTTCAGCAACATTGGAGACATCCAACAGCCATCGTGATCTCACATTATTCTTCCTCTGTAGAAATAGTTCTTTCTCTGTACTGAAATAAGCTTACATCAGGATCCAAGTTTTGTCAACATATTCCGGAAGCGTGGAAGTACTGGAGTAACGATTTGGTAGCGATCGATCAGGGTGTTCATTGTTCAACATTTTTCATTTAAATTCTGCCCACATCTGCTTCTGAAATTAGGAAAATAATAAACTCACTGAAAAGTAAACGCTCACAGGGAGTTGATGGGATTTGCAACGCAGTACTGAAAACTTATTCTCGAGAGCTAAGTAGGATTCTCTGTCACATGTGGAATAGCTCGCTGAGAAAAGGCATTTTTATGATGGACTGAAATATGCTACTACTATAATGCAAAAAGAAGACAGGTCTTATGCCAACAACTATCGCCCAATCTCACTTCTGATACTTTATCCGGAATTCTTGAAAAAGTAATGTGTTCAAAAGTTGCTTCACGTACTTGTAAGAATAAAGCACTAACAAAATGTCAATTTGGTTTTCAGAGAGGCTTTCCACAGATCAAATATTAAATTCTCGTTGAACTGAAAATCACCCACTGAGGTTTTTTTATCTTTCAAAAGCTTTTGATTGTGTGATTCACGGAATTATTATGGATAAGCTTACGCATCGTAGTATGAGTGGGACAGCGCACAAATGGTTTCACACTTAACTGGAAGTGTGCAAAAGTCTGAAATAAAACAATTCACATAATGTGCAAAAATCAGCAATTCCTCAAACTGGTGATGTATCAAGAACGGGGCCCATAGGGTTCAGTCTTAGTTCTCTTATTGTTCATAATGCATGTTAATGACTTGCCACTTGACATTCACAAATATGCAAGACTAGTTCTTTTTTAAGATTAGACAAATATAAATAACGACTTTCAGAAAATAATTAAGTGTTCTCTGTAAATGGACTCTCATTGAACTTTGATAAAAGTGAAACGGTATTTGGCAAACGCCATTAAATATAGGCTTTGAACAGAAGTCTGTAGCTCAGGTGGAATATTTAAAAAATTTTGAGTGTGTGTATTGATGAGAGATTGAACTGGAAGAAACACATTACTGATCTGCTGAAACGTTTCAACTCTGCTATTTATGAGATTTGATTACTACAAATTTTAACGACAAACATGTCAGTAAATGAGCTTACTATGTCTGTTTTCTTTAACTGCTTTCGTATGGCATTACATTTTGGGGTAATCATTAGGAGAAATACTTATCTCAAACGCAAAAAGGCGATAGCAATGTGTGTGGCTACAACATATGAGGAACGCTGTTCTTCATTATTCTGTGTTAAATCTAACTTTTATACAGAATGAGAGAATTACATGCCGCAAAAGTCTTCGGTCACTTACAAAATATCATACAAAATCTGGCAGATAACCAATCAGCATTTAAAAACAAATTTAAAGAATTTCTGAATGACAACTCCTACTACTCAACAGATGCGTGATTTTACCTTTATTAAAAAACTGAGTTATGTTATGTAAAGGAACCTTTTGTTACAGCGCCACATTCTACATCATTACGACGCGTCGTATTCACGATCTATAAAACAATAGTATTAATCTAATTTATTCTAGTCTTAGTGGTGGTGTGGTATTTCGCCTCTGCTCTCTGGCATTAAACAGTGCCCACTCGGTAAGTAAAGTTTCAGTAAGGCCTGTCGACTCAGTAGCACAAATATATAGACTTCCTTCGTTCTGCTGCAAGACGTAATGTAGTACACATCTAACACAGAACAATCGAGATTCTTATGTAGAAACTAAACTCTTCATTTGTATGGCTTCTTCCGGCCAGTAAAACTAAACACTCCACAAGTGACCTATGTTTGCTCAGTGAACATGTGGGACATACCGAGTGACTACGTATGCTAAGCTAACTATACAGTTGAAGTTTGTAAGTACACCGTCTTTCCATGTACTAGAAAGTGATTCTGGATCTTTAGGGCAAAAATTATACAAATAGTAGAGGAGGCTAAACTGAGGCCTTTGAGATGAGGAAACAACGTTTAAGAATAGAAAATTTTATGCAGTTCGCTACCGTGAATTAGCAATGGTTCTGAGGCAAGTGCTAATAAAATACTCATGCTTGTGCATCGGCGTTCGTAAGGCTCCCTTGATAAACGATATACAAATGGCCATGTTGTGATCAAGTCTTCTTCTCCTTTTCGTTAAAATTTACCCCGTCTAGTACGGCCTCTACTGTACTCAGGTCTTGGCAATTTTTTTTAACTGTACGGCCGTATGCACTCCCTGTCGCTGCAGCTGTCCTTTATCTAAGGGGATGGAGGAAGTCATGTGGGGCCACCTGTCAGTGACGGTGTAAACTTTGAGTTGTGTGTGACCGTATTTAAACTGTCTCTGTGTCGTATTCTCTGAGGCGGATCGTGGGGACCAGCCCAGCGTTTGCCCAAACGAACGTGGAAAACCACCTAAAAACCACACTAAGACCATCAGTGCACCAGCCACAGTCGTTGATCCACCTCGTGGTTACTATCCTGTTACAGAGTGAAGTCAGTACAGCTGCTGGCAGAGTTCAACCATTAATTCACAATGTTTGCGAGTTGTCGTTTTCCTGCACGAGCTTTGAGATTTTCCTTTAAAAAAACTTTATTAATACAATACAATACAATGATAATTATACAAATAACCCACCACCTAAAGTAATTAGTGGGCCTTAATTAATACAATAAAAATGCTGCTTCTGCTTAATTTGTGTCTGGCACTATTTCTATGGACAAGGTTAAATTAATCTACTGATCTACTCTAATGACGTTTCTCGTTCAGATGCATATTCGGTTCTAGTTGGCGTCTGTCCAGTGAGTTTAGCAGTTGCACGTCCAGAAGAAGATGTTAGCGACCCTCGCGCCACGGCGGATTGCTTGAAAACAGGGGTAGCCATTTCCCAGCGTGAAGTGATCTCGCACTGGCTGCTGGAGTATCCTCGATCTCACATCAAGTTCCGTGATGGACTTTGATGACCCATCCGTGGTGTACCTGTGCCAGTGGCGGTGTGGTCGGTTGATGTCCTCCTACCGCTTGGTAGGTTTCATCACCCGGAGGCATCTAAATGTTGAACAGAAATGTGGTCTACAAGAGTCCCTGTTGATGGCTTTTGCATTGAAGTTCAGTACTGGCAGCTCCTTACTATGTGGTACTGCTGGAAGGCAGTCAGTTTCCCCAGAGTAGGCAGTGAGGACAATGAAATTCAGGAGCTGGAGACCATCATCTCACGTACATAGAGATTCAATACAGTACTGTAATCATGGAATCGAGTATAACTGTGAATGAGATTAGTCTCAATGATTAACTCATTCTGAGACGTGGAACGCTAGAGAATTTAAAGGGAGCTAGTGTGAGATTAAGACATGAGGCTCAGTTCATAAGGACCACATGTGACCTTCTTATTCTGCTATATTCGTTTAACAGGCTGTTAAATACTGCCTCAGTTTCTTGTGTAAGAGACATATTGCACCATGTCCTACGAGCTAACTAAAACGCTTGGTTTTCTGTCTGAGTCATCTTTCCGCTGAATGTGTAATCTCACTCGGTAGACGCTGTCATAATCTATCGAGAACCTCCCCTCCTGCTTCCGGTTCTGTCATTGCCATGACTTCATTTTATGTTAATGGGTTTTAATAAAAATTTCTGTTCAGTGCAGTAACAGTGGTCTGGCTCACCTCCCTGTCCCGAAAACTGCACGCTATGCTATATTGAAAGGTTGTCTGCTTTCAGATCACGTGTCTTTTTTTCTTTGGGTGGTGTAGTAAAAACTGAAGATAAACTAGTTGGTAATGTTCTAGTCGCCTCTCACATCGTATAACAGCGATATTCGCTAGAAACTGGAAACATTTTATGTACCATTGTAATGCATGCTTTGATTCTGGCAGATGTTCCTTATGTCAGCTCCAATGAGGTTAAGTCGTTGTTATAAGATGCGAGCTGTTTATGTCAGTAGATGTGTAAATCTTCATTACTGATCATTAGTTCTTTTCTTTGAACTTTTCAGTGTTGGGCTATCCGGAAGTGTATGATTTACACTCTAACGTTTTCAGACAATCTGCATAAAAAAATTCTCTTGCACTAAAATAAGAATTGGTACAATCACAAGTAAGTACATTATATGTAGACTAAAGCTGGAGAGGTGAGAAATGAAAGGAAAGGGAAAGTACTATTGATCTCAGTAGCATTGGCACCTATAAGCGGAATCAGAGTTGACGAGCGAAAAAGTGTGCTGGCGTGAGACTCGAAACCGGGACCTCCTGCTTACTAGGCAGTTGTTAACCACTGCACCACCTGTACACAGTGTTTATTGCAACAGCGCAGCCAGCTCGGCGTGCCTCTCCCACCCAGCATCACCTGTCCGCATTCCCTGTCCATGTCCTCGATACTCGTAACAGTGAGATTCCCGCAGGAATAAAAAAATTTCCTGCGGCCGCTTGCGACTGTGGCGCTGAGAGACAGACAGTCAAACACATCGTGCAGGAATGCCCGCTAAGGGCTTACGAGGGTGACCCACAGGATTTCCTAATGGCGACCCAAGAGGCAATCGACTATTTATTATCGAAGCTGGACGTCTGCTTGTGATTGCTCTTCTGTGAGTGTAACTTTACAACTGGCGGTGTCCTTATATACAAACTTATTTATTGCTCTGTTTATACATATGTGATTTTTTTTTAAATCGTGTCGTTTCTGTAATTTTTACTGTGATGTTATGAGCCATACGCTAAATAAATAAATAAATTCTGCAGGAGGTCAGAGGTAATTGTGTATCCGTACTGAGGAAGACGGATTCGTTGTCCGTCGAGGCAAATCAATTATATGAACGTGTGATTGTTATCTGTTTTTTTTCAGACATGTCCAAAACAACAGACACCATGCATTCATACAAGTAGGTACTTCGAATCCTACTATTCAACAAAACAATCGTCTTTTTGAAACCATTTACCATTTCAGGCACCCAAGTTGAAACTATGTTATCAAATGCACAGAACGTTTTAATATTAATCTTACTCTGCTTCTTCGCAGTTATCATCACTTCTGTTATTATTATTATTGTTATTATTACTATTACTCTAAGTCTTCCTATCATTATTCTTTAGTAGTAAGTAGAACTACCGGGTGTAAAGTAAAAACTCTGACATCAGCACGCTGTGTGGTATGGAAAACTGGTCATTTCTCTAGAATTTCATGCTGTGTACACGACGGGGTGTCAAAGTCTGAGAACGGCTCAGATGATATTGTGAGTATGCTTTCCACATTTTGTTAAGAAAACCAAATACGTCACACTGTGTACTGAATTAAAGAAACATTTTTAAAAATTTGATCTCCAAATTAATTGCAGACGAGTAGGGAACTGCTCATGATACCATGGTCCTTTGCAGAAATCCACTGTTTGGAGCAACCGTCTGTGGCCGGCACCCATTGCTGAGACATAACACTGACCTACGTATCACTAAATGGCTAAAGCGGTCCCCTGGTCTGAGCTGCAGTTTGTATATCTAACCGCATTTAGGGGAAACGGAAATTTGATTTTCAATGTTTCATTAATTGACATAATTTAAAAATTTAAAATGCGGTCATAATACACTCATTACGAACTATAATCTTAATTTAATGATTTAAAACAATAAGACAAGTCTTAAGGTTAGAAACATCTTTTGAGACAGTGTAACTCATGGTGCACAAGGTACTCAGAGTGTTCGGTATTTGAGAATGGGAGCACTTAGCAACTTACAAAAAAATTTAGACATAATTTGAAACCTTTTCTAAGTTTTTTGTCTCTGGTATCCCCCACAAAGTAATGAAAGTAAAAAAAATTTTATCGGTTATTATACTTTCGGTGTTCATGCAGTAAAACATCAGAATCGGGCATGACGTTTTAATTTGTTGATTATTTACTGGTAACCCAATCCGCAACACATTTCGGTATACCACTGAATGTGCCTCCAAAATTATAACAGTCTACGACACACAGATGGGGAGATACGACGTCGTAAACATTGAGATACGTGAAAAAGTAGGTTTTCTTCAAATGCAGCACAAGTAAGACAGACTGTACTTAACGTCAAATATTTAACATATTATGTCATTTGTAAACATATGTCCAAAGCTGTTTTATTAAATAACCTGTGTTGGAGATTACTGGTGCATACTAATTGCTGAAATACGCAGGAAACCTGCCATATCCCCAATAAATTTTAGATTACCACCGATTAAAATGTAACAGCGACAGGAAACACACTTCGCTGTATGTACATATAACGGCTTTGAGAATATCTCAGGCTGAAAATACGGTGCATACTTGCAACAATGAACTTAGCAGGCGTGATCTCAAATCACAGAATTACGATGCTGGCAGACATTTCCCGTAACCCCGTTCTTTTCCTGGAAGACATTTCTCTTCCTCCTTTTATATGTATTATTTCTCAACACTTCCATTCTGCTACATTTTTTTCTTACTTCTGAAACTCGACACTCGGCACATTGCGTTTCTGTCACGTCTGTCCAATACGTTCCAGCTACAGTGATTTATCAGAAACTCTTATTATTGGAAGATTAGTGGACTATACAACTATGATATCATCCAGAGCTCGCGGTGCCACACCAAAGCCGGCAAAGCATATCGATACCACATAGGTTAGCGATGTTCCGTTGCAGACCGCAGTGATGTACCAGACACACTCCTCAAGACCACACCTCTCCTCTCAGCAACAGCAGCGCCCTCACGCTGAGGTCAGTATAGTGTCGAGCATGCAAGAGGTCAGTCCCACTTCGAGTCTCAGCTGCAGCAGTCAACATCATCGTGTAGGACAGCCAGAATTAAACTTTCGGATGAACTTTTATTGTTGTAAATGTCGAACCTTGAACCTCAAGTGAACAGTTAATCTGTGCATCAAGCCATGCTTTCATTGTCACAGACAGTTGGAAATTATCAAGCAATCCTGTGCAAAGAATTGTGTCATAGTTAAGTAAATCTTTTATTCAATTATGTAATGAAGTGAACTAATATTTCATGTGTTCTAGTTTGACGAGTCTTCTTCCAGAGGAATCAAGTAACCCACAGTTATGGCCAGACAGTCTGGTCACAACAACAACAGTCATTCTGAGAGGCATCGTATTGTGTGATGTGGAGAATCCCAAGAAGGAGAATCATTAGTCTGACACATGGCTACAGTAAGCAAGTTCAGATGGATGCAGTATTCAGCAGTTATTCGGAGACGAAAAGACCTCCACAGGATAGACTGCTGTGGAGAGCTGCATCAAGCCAATGGTCGAACTGAAGACCTTGACAGCAACAACATCTTGTAAACTACAGAAAAGTGCTACTGTAACATTATGTCATCCAGTTTAAACCGTACGTTAAAAGTAATGAATTCTTCTGTCATATGTCTTCAGTTTGTGACCCAAGGGGTATCAGAGCAACGAAACTTCAATTAGAAAATGACTGTCAATACGTGGAACCTTTCTTATAATGATTTTTCTGGTAAGATGAAATCGGATACAATAGCATGAAAACTGCGGTAATGACGAAGTAACCTGACTCACTAGTACTGGAATAAACACAAGAAACTTTTGATCAGCTGAAACTAATAGTGCAATAAACACAAGAAGTTTTTGATTGGCTGAAACAAATGCTCCCAATGACGAATTCATTACGCCGCCTATACTCTACTAAACTTCATTTGGCATGTTTCAATATACACACAGATTGAATAGTAAACCTTACAAGAACTGGAAAACATACAATTAAATAAAGGGAAAGACAAAGACACCAAGAAGCAGAACATATGCGAATGTTGCAAGAAATTACCAGAAAGTAAATGATGTGTTACTATTATTGTGAAAATAATTTAACTACCGAACTGGTTTTCACAATTGAAAATTTATTTAAAGTTAATTAAAGTGGTTTAAACTGGAACAAACAACTCTTAAATTAGGATATAGCAACTAGAAGGCATAAAATTGCAGCAAAAGAGTACACACATTAACTGTCTAAATTTGTATCCAAACGGAAAACGTTAGAAAAAAGAGAGTTTAAACACGTTATAACAGTTTTTGGCGGCAACGTCTTTTACTGGCGAGAATTTTCAGAGCAGATCACTTAAATGGCGCAGTCGGTGTGGCGTTGCCCCATGTCGTCGAAATCCTCCTCATAA
This sequence comes from Schistocerca serialis cubense, assembly GCF_023864345.2. Lineage (NCBI taxonomy): Eukaryota > Metazoa > Arthropoda > Insecta > Orthoptera > Acrididae > Schistocerca > Schistocerca serialis. The sequence goes on from NC_064646.1 coordinate 431,006,066, forward strand.
CCAGTGGCAATGTCCGTAGTCCCTGCTATAAACGTAGGCGTTTTCTTTGAAGCTGAATGTCCGACGCAGTAAAAAATGTTTGTAGCTTTCAGGTAGATTACAATCGTTGTTCCTTCCGGCGGGAAACTGATACTCAGCGCAAATAATAAATCTGTATCGTTAAACATTTCGTTCCACTACATTGTAACCTCCTGGTCTCTGCATTATATCAAAAAGGAAAACAGTGAATATAACACGTCGTTTATTTCGCATCCTGCAGTTTATGGACAACAAACCAATTCATCTGCGACTGACGAACAATAAACAGAACACTTGTAAATGTCTGGAACACAGCTCGTTGCACCACTGCAGATAATTCATTTGGAAAAACGTCTTCTAATTCACAGTCATTATGTTGCTTTTCTGCACATTAATTTAAATGCCATGAGGAATAGCAACATGCGTACGAAAGACAACTAACAGTAACCACTGCACGAAACACCTATCATGCCTAAAGCATAGTTCACAACATCGTAGGTGACAAAATATTTAAAACGTCTTCCATACTGCATGTGACACTCCGCGTGCCAGTTCAACAAATGGTTCAAATGGCTCTGAGCACTATGCGACTTAACGTCTGAGGTCATCAGTCGCCTATAACTTAGAACTAATTAAACCTAACTAACCTAAGGACATCACACACATCCATGCCCGGGGCAGGATTCGATCCTGCGACCGTAGCGGTCGCTCGGTTCCAGACTGTAGCGCCCAGAACCGCACGGCCACTCCGGCCGGCTCAGTTCAACAGAAACTTGTAAAATACCAACGGAGAGTACAAGTCAATTGAAACTGCTCAAACGACAGTTGATTCACCGGAGGCTGATCTCGCGATCTGTTTGTAGTAGTTCACATAAAGATTAAGAAACATTTGCCCATGACGACGAACGTTAGACTCACTCCATTATTTATCTCTCGTTCTGTACTTCACGTGTAAACAAATGAATATTTTGTTACGTGATCACGTTTCAAGCGCCATGCCTCGCTCAGCCACGAGAACAACTAATTTCCACTGCTCTATGGAGACCGCTTTGTTTTCACTTCACATAGTGAGCTATCAATATATTACAAATGTAGCATCTCTCGTAAAAATACGTAAGTTACAATAGTTTCACACGAATATACAATTCTGTCCACACAGATCTATTTTTCTCAAAAGTAGCGCGTTAATAAGTGTCTCGGCGCATAACAGAACGAAATCAATAAGAATGATCCGTACATGGCAGTTGCAGAAATGTATAGAAGAAAACGCAAAACCTGACACACACTATTGCTATTCTGTTTTCGATGTGAAAGGAAAAGAAAAATAATTTAAAAAATATACTTCGGTTTATGGTAGTATCATCACAAGGTCCACGGAAGAAATACACGTCTATTTGCTCTAATGTTTTATGATGTTCATGATCTTTAGCTCTTTAATCCGTTAGTGTAAGCTAATTTATCCTCGTGTGACCCCGAGAATGAGTATTATTTCTTTGCTGTTTACTTTCCGACAAGAATCTCGAGTACTATTTAGTCCATGCAGTGACAGTTCACTAAGTTATATCAGTAAACGAGGTATGCAATACGCAGAGTTTAAGGCAATTTTGTGCATATTAACATATATATTAGAGGAAAATCAAAAATCAATTGTATAACGTTGCCCAGTTCGAAAATGCTGTAGTTTACGAGGGTTACATGGTTAAAGATTTTCTGTACAGCCCGTTAAGTAAGAGCGTGCTCGGCGTTACACACACATGGTAAAAGTTAATACCTTAGTTCTTTCACAGCCCAGTAGAAGAAACCTTTGTCCTTCATGCAAAGTATTACTTCACTTGACTTCTTGACTGAAGATACACAAGAAGAAACATTAGTGCAGCTTACGCGTCGCGTTTTGAGGCTGATTTTCTCTGCAGCCACCCCAAAGGCCGCCAAAAAAAGTCATGTCGCGGTGACTAAATATATGAGAAAGTCATTTGGAGAAAAGTGGTAACACGGTATAAATTGGTTAAAAATGTGGATGACTTTGGCAGTGAGTTGCACTCATGTCTCTTCTTGTGTGCTTCAGTTGAGAATTCAAAGTAAACTAATTCTTTATGGACATTATATGAAGAACTAAGGTTCCCTCTATTGGACTGTGAAAGAACCATCTTTTACTATCTGAGTGTAACGACGACCACGCTCTTGCTTAAGAGACTGTAAGTCAGATAAGGTGCAAATTAATGGCCCTGGGATTGATGTATTGAAATATTGTGTCATTTCAGGCACTATGCGTAAATTCGATTGCCAGGCAACTGTCGGTCTATCGGCAAGTTACGGGTCCTGAAATAATAAGCCGCTGCAGTTTGGGAACGCGAAACGGGCCGTCGGGCTTATAGCAGCGCACAGCACCACCTGCCAGCTATCTGGTTTGCGAAAGTCTGGGCGGCCCTTTGGTCAGTGAACTTGGCCCTTGGCACGGTAGCTGTCACCTGGCAAATGTCCGAGGAGAGGCGCCGCTATGAGTTAGTCAAGCGGTTCGTATGACATAAGTACTGGCTCAAGTTAGGCCCAGGCGCTTTTATCGCGTTGCATGAAGGCAGACGAGCTGGAATTTTTATCCCAGGTTTTCAGACCACGTGGTCACTAAAAATTGTTGCATTTACGGTGAAATCCACGGACTTTGACAACTCGCTCCAGAGCACTAGATACGCTACGTGGGCGGAAGTATCTTGACATCGGTAGGGACTGACCACTAGATGGTACGAGAGACCGAACTGCCAGTGTAGAACGAGTCGGGGGCGGCAGAGGTGCAGAAACAGTAGAATGGGTCCGTCAACAGAGCACAGTGACATCGAACGGGGGCTGCTCCGTCAGGCACACTCCAACCCTTCTAAACCCAATTCGACTGTTTATATTGTGAAGTGGAAACGCGAAGGAACATCTACAGCTAAATCAAAACCAGGCACGCATAAAATATCCACGTGCAGGGACCACCGAGGCTGGTTGTAAAAAATAGGATGAAGTCAGCGAAAGAAATCACTCGTGAGTTCCAAAGTGCTAACAGCAGCTCAGCTGGCTCAATGACTCTGCGTAGAGAGCTAAAAAGCATGGGCTACAATAACCGGGCAGCTCCTCATGTGACAAACATTTCTGCAGTCACTGCTAAGCGACACTTGAGGTGGTGTAAAGAAAGACGCCAGTAGACAATGTGTAAGTAGGCTGTTTAGGTTCTTATATTGGTAACGCTACCGCCACCTAGCGCTCTGTATGAAAATCACTGACTGTGCTGTGTGCAGTCTGTGGCTGGGTGGCATTGTTGGAATTTGCTATTGTAGTGTTGGGCAGTTGGCTGTTAACAGCGCATAGCGTTGCGCAGTTGGAGGTGAGCCGCCAGCATTGGTGGATGTGGGGAGAGAGATGACGGAATTTTGAGAGCGGACGATCTGGACGTGTGTCCATCAGAAAGAGTAAATTTGTAATATTGGATATCATGGACTGATATAGATATTATGACTTTTGAACACTATTATGGTAAATACATTGTTTGTTCTCTATCAAAATCTTTAATTTGCTAACTATGGCTATCAGTAGTTAGTCCCTTCAGTAGTATGAATCTTTTATTTAGCTGGCAGTATTGGCGCTCGCTGTATTGCAGTAGTTTGAGTAACGAAGATTTTTGTGAGGTAAGTGATTTGTGAAAGGTATAGGTTATTGTTAGTCAGGGCCATTCTTTTGTAGGGATTATTAAAAGTCAGATTGCGTTGCGCTAAAAATATTGTGTGTCAGTTTAGTGTTGATCAGAATAGGGAAAGAGCGAAATGTCTGAGTACGTTCAGTTCTCGAGAAGGTGGTGCTAAAGTATAGGGGAGTTTTTTGGGATTATGGTGTTGCCCCTTACTACCCATAAGAAAACGCCAAATGCGGAAGTATATGAACATACTTTACAGCACTGTGTTCTGGGTGCAGAAGAACATCTCGCAAACGATGACTGTTTGCGTCAACATAACAATACGCGTCGTCATCCAGCAGCATCTGTGAGGCAATCGTTTCTGGACAATAAATAACACCATTAAAATAGCCTGCCCTGCCCATAGTTACTACATGGAACGCCTCTTGGAGGATTTAGAACGTTGGCCTCGCTCCTGACCCTGTGTCCAACGTCACTATCTCCTCTGATTTCGGGTCTGTGTTGCCCTTCCTCCACAGACGTCCAGACACCTCTCTGAAAGTGGCCCAGCAGGGTTCAAGCAGTCTTAAAGGCGAAAGGTGACACTCCCAATGTCGGTGTCCATTAATAGTTGCCGTACACTTTTGATCACATAGTCTACCTCGGACCTCTTATCTTGCGATACGAAGAAAAATAATTGATTGTTTTAATATTTAGCCATCTGCCACGAAAATCAATGAGCGAGTGCCAGTGGTCATGCGCTCAACAAGAACAATAGTGAAGCTTTCGTTTGACATAAGTTTCACACCAACACGCCAGGCTTATTTAGGTTATGCGTTGCGTTGTTAAATCATTCCTGCAGAACTTTCGGATACTTGGATGCCAAAGGCCACATGTTCGCCCAACCAACCGTGTCCTTCGTTAGCAACGGAAGAAAATTAGTAACACGCCTTATTTAGCTAGTTGTTACGATGTGCCGTGTGACTTCCTAAACTCATTACAAGATATTTATTTATGGTAAATTCTGACAAAGCTGCAAAGAAAAATTGCAGTGCGGTACAAACTAGGGTGCTGACTTTTGTCCTATGAGCACATTACTCTAGGCACAACTGGAAGCAGAAGTGTCATTTGCTAGATATTTTCCTATTGTGGAGTACATTAAGTCCACCTGTGCAACACATCCATAAATACAAAGTGCATAAAATGAATATTTTATAAAACAAACCAAACGGAAGATAATAAAAATATTCATTTATTTGCCTTCACTACAATCTCCAATGCCAAAAATTTTGAAAAATATTCGTCAATGTGCTGAAAAAAAGAAAACTAGCGCAGATTTCTTCTGGAACCGATTGAAGTCTTGATATCATTCGCGGTTGCAAGTCTGCCGAAATGTAATGCGAACATTAGTGCATTTCAACTGTGGGTCTTGCCAAACTTACTCTGGATCGTGCTGGTCGCATCGGGTTGCACAGCAGAAGACTACAGTTTTCAGAAAATATGGCTCTAATTCACACGAAACACTATAGTCTCCAACACATCTCGTACGTATTGCTTTCCCACTACTAATACAATTTTTGGGGCCCCATCTGGGAACTGATCTTCTTTTTATCCAGATACAGGTTGCGCGCAAGCTGAAGAAGCTAATAGGGGAGACGAAGTATGACAACTTTGCGACAGGAACTTATGGTCCTGGATATACACTCCTGGAAATGGAAAAAAGAACACATTGACACCGGTGTGTCAGACCCACCATACTTGCTCCGGACACTGCGAGAGGGCTGTACAAGCAATGATCACACGCACGGCACAGCGGACACACCAGGAACCGCGGTGTTGGCCGTCGAATGGCGCTAGCTGCGCAGCATTTGTGCACCGCCGCCGTCAGTGTCAGCCAGTTTGCCGTGGCATACGGAGCTCCATCGCAGTCTTTAACACTGGTAGCATGCCGCGACAGCGTGGACGTCAACCGTATGTGCAGTTGACGGACTTTGAGCGAGGGCGTATAGTGGGCATGCGGGAGGCCGGGTGGACGTACCGCCGAATTGCTCAACACGTGGGGCGTGAGGTCTCCACAGTACATCGATGTTGTCGCCAGTGGTCGGCGGAAGGTGCACGTGCCCGTCGACCTGGGACCGGACCGCAGCGACGCACGGATGCACGCCAAGACCGTAGGATCCTACGCAGTGCCGTAGGGGACCGCACCGCCACTTCCCAGCAAATTAGGGACACTGTTGCTCCTGGGGTATCGGCGAGGACCATTCGCAACCGTCTCCATGAAGCTGGGCTACGGTCCCGCACACCGTTAGGCCGTCTTCCGCTCACGCTCCAACATCGTGCAGCCCGCCTCCAGTGGTGTCGCGACAGGCGTGAATGGAGGGACGAATGGAGACGTGTCGTCTTCAGCGATGAGAGTCGCTTCTGCCTTGGTGCCAATGATGGTCATATGCGTGTTTGGCGCCGTGCAGGTGAGCGCCACAATCAGGACTGCATACGACCGAGGCACACAGGGCCAACACCCGGCATCATGGTGTGGGGAGCGATCTCCTACACTGGCCGTACACCACTGGTGATCGTCGAGGGGACACTGAATAGTGCACGGTACATCCAAACCGTCATCGAACCCATCGTTCTACCATTCCTAGACCGGCAAGGGAACTTGCTGTTCCAACAGGACAATGCACGTCCGCATGTATCCCGTGCCACCCAACGTGCTCTAGAAAGTGTAAGTCAACTACCCTGGCCAGTAAGATCTCCGGATCTGTCCCCCATTGAGCATGTTTGGGACTGGATGAAGCGGCGTCTCACGCGGTCTGCACGTCCAGCACGAACGCTGGTCCAACTGAGGCGCCAGGTGGAAATGGCATGGCAAGCCGTTCCACGGGACTACATCCAGCATCTCTACGATCGTCTCCATGGGAGAATAGCAGCCTGCATTGCTGCGAAAGGTGGATATACACTGTACTAGTGCCGACATTGTGCATGCTCTGTTGCCTGTGTCTATGTGCCTGTGGTTCTGTCAGTGTAATCATGTGATGTATCTGACCCCAGGAATGTGTCAATAAAGTTTCCCCTTCCTGGGACAATGAATTCACGGTGTTCTTATTTCAATTTCCAGGAGTGTAATTCTGAGCCAGTGAATGTGAGTGAGCGAGAGTGAGATACAAAGTTTTCATCGAACAGGTTCTTCCAGAATTTAGTGGATGTAAGAGTTAATATGCGTCGTCAGATGTAAATAAAGTTAGAAGGGGCACTTGTACACTTGTCTGTGCCAGCATGTGACGTACTCAATGTCGCATATTCCAGGCGGTCGGTGGGAAGTGGAGGTCCAATTGCACGGTACCCTGGCTCCCGTGACCTCATGGGGCATACCAAAAGCCTCCTGTACGTGACACCAGTTCTCGATGAAGAAACAGTTCTCACCAGGATACTTGCAGCGTCTGTTCCAGAGTAGTTGTATTTCAACTTCTCTGTCTCCTCAGTCTGTTCTTATCCTTTTGAATTATGCTCTGTCTATGAATAGTTTAACACTTGGCAGTTTACTTGGTTATAATATCCAACCAGTCGCCTTTTTTTAAATTTTTGATATGATTTATTTTTTGTATCATACGAAACGACCAAATGTGTAGAGATTCGATCGTTTCGAGTGGTACAGAGCATAAACCGTAACAAAAATGCAGAAAATCCGCAGATTGCATATTATAACCAAATAAATCGCCAATTTAAATATCAGCTACTGGTCGTTATCCACAATGGATTTAGTGAAATTGATGATAACACTGCCCATCCTAATATTTTATGGACTCTGGAGTTCCATATAACTTAATTTGTTTTGGAAAAACGACATTCATTTGTGGAGACGGTGATCGACTTATTGCAAGGTATTATTTTTTTATTTTGATTCGTTTTTTTCTGATACAATCATAAACGGTTTCAGCCTTCAAAGGCCATCTTCAGATGTTATGGGTTGTTCATCAAATACCGCCCATACCATATGAAAGTGGTCTTTGAAGGCCGAAACCAGTTATGACTGTATGATAACAAAAAAAATGTTCAAATGTATGTGAAATCTTATGGCACTTAACTGCTAAGGTCATCAGTCCCTAAGCTTACACACTACTTAACCTAAATTATCCTAAGGACAAACACACACACCCATGCCCAAGGGAGGACTCGAACCTCCGCCGGGACCAGCCGCACAGTCCATGACTGCAGCGCCTTTGAACGCTCGGCTAATCCCGCGCGTATGATAACAAAGACAACGCCGGAACACTTGGTCATCAAATGCCGCCCCCAGCATCTGAAGGTGCCCTTTGAAGGCTTAAACAGGATGTAATTGTATCATAAAAAGTTGATTGGCTACCACTCGGTCAGATCAACCAAAAAGTTGATTGAGTGGTACCACTCGGTCAGATCAACCATGTATGCCCAGTGCAAAAACAGTCTGAATCTAGACTACGGCAATTTTCTGTTATTACAAAAGCCACCGCACAAAAAATAAAATCCCATCTTTTTAATGGAATCAGTGCAAGTACAACCTCTCACAAGTTAAAATTTGATAGCTATAAGTTGTAACAGAGTGCAAAATTAAACAGTGTCCTGACACCGAACTAACTGAAATATTACAAGTCCAAGCGTATTATCGGCGTATTTTGCCGACCAAACCGACACGGGTTCATTTCTTATTTATTTATTTTATTTATTTGTTTTTATTTTTATTTATTTATTTACTTATTTATTTATTTATTTCATGTTCGGTGGATAATTTCCGCGACAGCTAACCAATTTGTGGTACATGACAGTAGATTCATAAATAAGACACATTCTCTTTGCGCTACATGCTGACAATTGACGAAACTGGCCTTTTTGTTTTTTGATCTTAAACTACAACCAAAACTGATAAAAGTAACGCAACCTCTAACAACTAAAAAATTCAGCTATGGAATAAAAGGTTTTGTTAAGCAGAAATAACTATACTCCATTTTTAAAACTTTGATTATCTGCCAGCACCTTTAATTCACAAGAGCTGTGGGCAAGTATCTTCATGGCTGCGACCGTTGCTCGTTTCTGTGGAAGAATAGGATAAGGGTCAGTTATTGATAATGGAGGATATTTTTGTTCCTAATCCTACATTTATGAATGTTACTATTATTTGCAAATAATGCCTTACTCTTTTCAGTCAGCTTCATAACAGAGTAAAAGTATTGTGGAACTGTTGTTTCTGTGCCTAATTCTATAAACTGAACTTCAAAGATAGACACCTGATACTATACTTACAGAATTTTTGTCCGCAATGAAAATTATGAGTATATGTGTGGAATTGTCCCAAAAATCATTCCATTAAATTAAGTATGCAAAGTAAGCTAATTTTCTGTTGGTCCAACGCCAGTCTACCTCGAAAACTCCACTGTTCCCTCTCTTCTACTTCACATCTGGCTGGGAACTGGTCCGCGACACGTGAAATCTGCTAGCGGTATCCTTGGTTTCAAGGCCAATCTTTACCGACTGTTTCTTCAGTAGGATGGATAGTCCATACTAAGATCCTTTCTGCGCATAGTTTTCCCTGGTGTTGGCCTGAGACGCACGTAAGAAATGAAATTTTAGTACTATTCCGCCAGCGGGTGTGGTGTATCGCTGCGTGCTGGCGACAATTTAACAAATGTGCCGGGTCTGGGACGCACTAGATTTTTTGGCCGAACTCTTTTTATTTATTTAATTATTTTTTTAAGCATCAGTTTTCCCACTGGCTTGATTAGGCCCGCCACGAATCCATCTCTTGTGCTCACCTCAGAGCAGCACTTACACACTACGTTCTGAGTTACCTGTTGGATGTGTTCCAGTCTCTGTCTTCCCCTACAGTTTTTACCCTCTAAAGCTCCATCTGGTACCAGCAAAGCTACTCCGTCATATCCTAAGACATGTCCTTTCATCGTGTACCCTCTTCTGTCAGTGCTATCCGTATGTTTATTTCTTCGCCGATTTTTCGGAGAACCTCCTAGTTCCTTATCTTATCAGTCAGTCTAATTTTCAACCTTCTTCTGTGGCACCACATCTCAGAAGCTTCAAAGCTCTTTTGTTCCCGAATTTTGACAGTTCATGGTTGATTACCGTACAGTATTGTACTCCAAACGCATATTCTCAGAAATTTCTTCCCAGATTTAGGACGATGTTTGATACTAACAGACTTGCTTTTACTAATTTCGCTCTCGTGTTCTCCTTACTTCATCTGTAATGGGTTATTTGGCCTCCAAAGTAGCGTTACTTCATCTAGCACGTGATCTCCAATTTTGATGTTAAGCTTCTCGCTAATTTCATTTCTGGTACCATTTTTTATTTATTTCCGTCATTGCTCCTTCGATGTATCCATGGAACAGCACGACCCAAAGACTATATCCCTGTATTACACTTCTTCTAATCAGAACACTTCTTTCTTGGCCTTGTACATATTGTATATTATCCGTCCTTCCCTATACCTTACTCCAATTTTTCTCAGAATTTCGAAAATCCTGCACCATTTAACATTATCGAATGCTTTTTACAAGTCTACAAACCCTAAAATGTCTCTTCATTTTTCTTTACGTCTGACTTCCATTATCAATAGTAATATCGGAACCTCCTCCGTGGCACCCTTACCTTCCCGAAAGCCAATCTGATTGTCGTCTAACATATCATCAATTTTCTTTTCCATTCTTCCGTATATTATCCTTGTCAGCAACTTGGATGCATGAGCTGTTAAGCTGAGAGTGCGATAGTTCTCACACTTATCTGCTCTTGCTATCTTCGGGATTGTGTGGACGATAATACCGGAGATAAACTATAGAAGGTACCGAGCAGCGTCCCTCGCTATACAATTGTTTCGTGAAAAGTTGTTCTCTTGCTTCCACCTTCATTCGCCGTAGTGAAAACGAGGCTGAACTTTCACCCATTAACATGTGTATGTTAATATCTTAGGAAGTCCCATCTACGAGTCAGTAGAGAGAAAAAGTATGATGACAGAGGGGAGACAGTGCCACATCACCTGCTGTGGGTGAAAAACAACTGTGATAGGTAGTCGAATACTAGGAAGGGTTGCGGATAGGGTGTTGTATACCTCTTGTGACAGTTTTTGCTTCTTTTTTGTTTGATACTGAAACTATTAAACCTCCCAATGCTTACCTGTAATTGTCTTAATAAGGCTACGCTTCCACCACTTAATATTGTCTTGCCTTCATTATTGGATCAGTTCCATATCCGTAATGTTTGGGGCACAGCATCTTACTGACGACAGCCATACGGAAAATATACCTACTCAAAAAAGCACATAAAAATTCACTTGACGCCTTCCTGAGACCAATTATCACTCCTTCCAAAATAACAATGTAATTGTATATCAGACTTGGCTTGAATTCAAAGGAATAGTGACGACAGCAATTACGAGAGTTACACAAAAAAAAATTAACAAACGACAGAGCTGGTCCCCCCTGGTACAGAAAACGGGTCAGAATACTGTTGCAGAAACAACGAACAGAGCGTTCCAAATTTAAACGCACGCAAAATCTCCAAGATTGTTGATCTTCTACAGATGCTCGAAATTTAGTGCGGACTTCAATGCGAGATCTTATAATAGTTCCCACAACCAAGCCTTGTCTCCATACCTGACAGAAAATTCAAAGAGACTCCGATCGTATGTACAGTATGCTAGCGGCAAGACAAGGTCAATGCCCAATCTGCGCGATAGCATTGGAAATACTGTCGACGACAGTGCTGCCAAAATAGAGTTACTAAACACAGCTTTCCGAAATTCACCAAAGAAGACCAAGTAAATATTCCAGAATGTGAATCAAGAACAGCTGCGAGCATGACTGACTTAGAAGTAGGTATCCTCAGAGTAGTGAAGCAACTTAATCACTTAATAAAAGCGAATCTTCCGGTTCAGACTGTATTCCAGTTAGCTTCTTTTTAGAGTATGCTGATGCAATAGCTATATACTTAAAAACCATATACAACCACTCGCTCGACGAAAGGTCCGTACTCAAAGACTGTAAAGTTGCACAGGTTGCACCTGTATTCAAGAAAGGTAGTAGAAGTAATCCACTAAATTACAGGCCAATATCATTAACATCGATGTGTAGCAGGAGTTTCGAACATATTTTGTGTTCCAACATTATAAGTTTCCTCGAAAAGGACGGTCTGTTGACACACAGCCAACACGGATTTAGAAAACATCGTTCTTGTGAAACACAACTAGCTCTTTACTCGCGCGAAGTGTTGAGTACCTTTGACAAGGAATTTCAGATTGCTTCCGTACTCCTAGGTTTCCGGAAGCCTTTTGACACTGTACTACACAAGCGGCTCGCAGCGAAATTTCGTGCTTATGGAATATTGTCTCAGTTTTGTGAATGAATTCGCTATTTCCTGTCAGAGAGGTCACAGTTCGAAGTAATTGAGTGATTTCTGGCGTTCCACAAGATAGTGTTATATGCCCCCTGCTGTTCCTTATCTATATAAACTATTTAAGAGACAATCTGAGCAGCTGTCTTAGGTTGTTTGCAGATGATGCTGTCGTTTAGCACCAAGTAAAGTCATCAGAAGATCAAAACTAATTGCAAAACGAGTTAGAAAAGTTATTTTTATGCTGCGATAATTGTCAGTTGACCCTAAATTATGAAAAGTGTGAGGTCATCGACATGAGTGCTAAAAAGAATCTGTTAAACTTCGGTTACACGATAAATCAGCCAAATTTAATGGACGTAAATTCAACTAAATACCCAGGAATTACAATTACGAACAACTTAAATTGGAGGGAGCACAAAGAAAATGTTGATGGGAAGACTAACCAGAGCCTGGGTTTTATTGGCAGGACGCTCAGAAAATGTAACAGATCTACTGAAGAGACTCTAACATCCTGCATGGTGTCTGTTTGTTCTATATCGTGTCTCCCTACCACTTTCGCGCAACGACGCTCTGAGCGTGTTTTCTAGGGAATTGACTAGTTTGAACCTGGGACCTGTTGCTGGTAAGGAGACGCCAGACCACACATGACATGTAGAATTCAGAAGAGTTAAGTGAGACTAGCGATGATATAACCAAATACTTAATGCTTTCAGAGTCAGCTCCACTGCACTTCTTGTAAAAGAATCTTAATACTAACTAAATTTAGTGGAAGGGGTTCAAGGCTTTCCTATTTTTAGTTAGCTGGTAAAATAACGTCGAGAAAGCAGTTAAGTTTACCATTGGAAATTTTATTCTACTCACAAAACATTGTTTATAAATTGCACTATTGATAAAAGGAAATGTTTTAATAGAGGATAGTAAAAACAAACTGCGTTCAACAAAAATGTGAACGAATATTCCCTGAGTGGGTTTCCAAGTTCTACAATGGATCAAAGGATGACCTATGTCATATCACATCTATAATTTAGGTTTAAATTAAGTGTCACAAGAGAGAAAACTATCAAAATGGTCTACAGTGACCCTCAATTATCTTTAATTACTTATCTAACTTGTCGTAAATTACAGTAGCTGATGTGGCTTCTCAATAACTATATAACAGAAAAATCATTGCGTTTCAGATTTTTACTTCAAGTGGCAAATGTGAACACCATGAGCTTAAATTGACGATCGACACTAGTATTACGCAAAAAGGGGGTTTAATAGATGAGACTTCTGCAGTTCTGAGTGAAGCCTTATGTGCTGTTACGCAGCATTGCGTGCGTTCATTACCTTGTCGGTGTTCGTCAGGGGGCGGCGGACAGCACAGCTCCGCTCACCTCGCCGTCCGGAAGCAACTCTCTCTAACTTCTCCTTACTACAATTTACCGAAGTTGGTTTAAAAAACTATCTGGCTATGTTTTCATCTGACCAATCAGGGTCTGAATGTTAACCTTAAGCTCCGCCTACAAAAATTCTATCTATCCAATGAGAAACGTTATACTTTTCGTGGTGGGTCAATGTTTTTAAAGTTTGCAACGTAACAGAGACGCGAAAAAGTCTCACGCTAAAACTTGCGGGTGGTTTGGCCCTTTTTGTGTTATCGTAAGATCTATACTGTTCTTCTGGAGGGCTCTAGCTTTTAACATGGGCTTGGGGGGTGGTCCTGACGTAACAGAGACGCGAAAAAGTCTCACGCTAAAACTTGCGGGTGCTGTAGCCCTTTTTGTGTTTTCGTAAGATCTTCTGGAGTGCTCTAGCTTTTAACATTGGCTGCGGGGTGGTTCTGACGTAACAGAGACGCGAAAAAGTCTCACGCTAAAACTTTTGGGTGGTGTGGTCCTAGCGGTTAGCTGGCGACGTGGGTATCCGTCCGTCTCTTATCGTAGGGCCTTCCAGCTTAACACGGTTCTGCTCTCGGCTTCTGTTCTCGTTTCTCCCCTCGGAACTGCGTCTGTCTCACGGTGGGAAGGTATGACATGCATTTAGGCATTCTTGTGTTCGTCTGTGGTATTCCATTTGCTCACTCGTTACTCGTATTACATTGGTTAATTTACTGTCACGATTTATTCGGAGCTAGGGGACATACTAGTGGATTTGCTTATCATGTCAGGGTTTTCATGGAAGGTGTTGGATTTGCCTGACACCTTACAAGACTGCCTACACTACGCTATTCCGTCCTTTTTACATTATTGCTGGGTGGTCTGGGATCCTTACCAGACAGGATTAACGGACTACATCAAGAAACTTCAAAGAAGAGCAGTACGTTTTATATTACCGCGAAATGGGGGAGAGAGTGTCACTGACATGATACGGGATTTGGGATGGACGTAGTTAAAACTAAGGTGTTTCGTTGGGACGGTATCTTCTCACGAAATTTCAGTTACCAACTTTCTCCTCTGAATGCGAAAATATTTTGATGACGCCGTCCTATAGAGGGAGAAAGGATCATCATACTAAAATAAGGGAAATCATAGCTCGCAGGGAACGATATAGGTGCACGTTATTTTGGGACGCTGTTCGAGATTGGAATAAAAGAGAATCATTGTGCCTCTGACAGACACTTAGGTGTGATTCGCACAGTATCCATGTGGATGCAGAGGTACCCGTAATATTATGGTCGTGGCAGTCAAAATGGCTCTGAGCACTATGGGACTTAACTACTGTGGTCATCAGTCCCCTAGAACTTAGAGCTACTTAAACCTAACTAACCTAAGGACATCACACACATCCATGCCCGAGGCAGGATTCGAACCTGCGACCGTAGCAGTCGCGCGGTTCTGGACTGCGCGCCTAGAACCGCTAGACCACCGCGGCCGGCTCGTGGCAGTCCTCAGTAAGATCGTTTGCCCGTAACATTACGGACATGGAATTGTTTCCAACATTGAAGGCATCGTTATTATACGGGCACGCCACTCAGTTATTAAGGTGACCTTTTCACTATCTGCTTTACCTAAAATCGAGGATTTTATAGTCTCGTTAGTTAACAAGTATCTAATTTTAAAGTATACAGCTTTGCGTCTACATGTGTCTTATTTTTAATTATTATTTAACTCGGTAATTGGAAGCGGCCGTCAAATGAAAACGAGACAGTTGGAAAATGAGTAAGTAAACTATTTAGGTTTCAAAAGTAATTGCCATACTGTTAATACATATATCTCACTGTGAGACAAGACGGTCAGTGCCTTCATGGAGAACCTTTACGGCTGCCTGCGGAACCATGATTATACCCACGCGTGCAGCTCTTCGTCCGAAGCAAATCGACTCCCACGAACGTCTTTCTTCAAGGCTACAAAAATATGGGAATCGCATGGGAAGAGAACGGTACTGTATGGAAGATACGTAAGCGTTGTGTCTAGGAATCCTCCATACTCGGTTCGCTGGACAAACGATCAAACAGCTCGTATTAATGATTTTTATTACAACAAGGCAAGTACAAATACTTAACTCTGATCTGAGAATTGTTGTAGTCCTTTATACATAATCATCCACAAGTGCAATTACACAGATGTGTCGCAAGCAAAGGGAGACATACAAAATAATCAGTCTTCTTCAAAATAGACAAACACAAGTAAGGTCTTAGCGACCGCTTCTAAGAAAAGTCTGTCAGCTGAATTGCAGTGACTGCTGACCTCTAACTGCACTACGTAGAGATTGCTAATGAAGAGGCTACGATGCGTTGGCTAACGGAATGGTTAACGTTGAAGCTGCTATCGAAGTGGCTGCTACCAGTTGGGGGCGGCGCTTACGTTTTCTTCACCTAGGGGGTTGCTGCTGTCGCGTTGTCATCCTGTAGAGAGGTCGGCCAGTGTGCTATTGGTTGACCTCTTCTCTGTGGTTCCCGACTGGCGTTCCGGCGCTGGCTTTACGCGGTAACAGCAATGGGTTCCCATTGAAACTTCTGCAGCACACTCAAAACATCTGGATCCGTACACATGTTTGCAGGGCTGTTTCGACTACGCTGGATAAGTTTCTCTGGGAAGCCCTTACGTATTTTCCTTGCAGTCCTGATCTGTCCTCAAGCGATGCCCATATTTTTGGAGCCCTGAAGAAAAACGTTCACGTGACCGCATATTTGCTTCGGACGAAGATTTGCACGTCTGGTTGCAATTATGGCTCCATAGACAAATGCAAACACTTTTCCATGAGGACACTGATCGTCTTGTCTTTCAGTAGGATAAATATACTAGCGATTACGGCGATCACTTTTGGAAAGTAAATAGTTTACATACTTATTTCACCTATCTCGTTTTCATTTAACTGTCCCTTATAGTAATCTTACATATTTTCCGTTTCTTAAGGACATAATACTATAAATACAAAGACAGTGACTACGACATTCGGCAGCACTCCTGAATATCTATTGGTAGGTACTTCGTTTCAGCTCACACGAACTCAACAAAAGCAACTAGCAGCAGACCTGTGATATGCTCATGACCACTCCTCGCGTGAAGTTAGTAAAGCATGTCACAGGAATGTAGCGATGTTAGGCTAAAGAGTGCTGGTACCCTTTTATCACGAACATACACTCCTGGAAATTGAAATAAGAACACCGTGAATTCATTGTCCCAGGAAGGGGAAACTTTATTGACACATTCCTGGGGTCAGATACATCACATGATCACACTGACAGGACCACAGGCACATAGACACAGGCAACAGAGCATGCACAATGTCGGCACTATTACAGTGTATATCCACCTTTCGCAGCAATGCAGGCTGCTATTCTTCCATGGAGACGATCGTAGAGATGCTGGATGTAGTCCTGTGAAACGGCTTGCCATGCCATTTCCACCTGGCGCCTCAGTTGGACCAGCGTTCGTGCTGGACGTGCAGACCGCGTGAGACGACGCTTCATCCAGTCCCAAACATGCTCAATGGGGGACAGATCCGGAGATCTTGCTGGCCAGGGTAGTTGACGTACACCTTCTAGAGCACGTTGGGTGGCACGGGATACATGCGGACGTGCATTGTCCTGTTGGAACAGCAAGTTCCCTTGCCGGTCTAGGAATGGTAGAACGATGGGTTCGATGACGGTTTGGATGTACCGTGCACTATTCAGTGTCCCCTCGACGATCACCAGTGGTGTACGGCCAGTGTAGGAGATCGCTCCCCACACCATGATGCCGGGTGTTGGCCCTGTGTGCCTCGGTCGTATGCAGTCCTGATTGTGGCGCTCACCTGCACGGCGCCAAACACGCATACGACCATCATTGGCACCAAGGCAGAAGCGACTCTCATCGCTGAAGACGACACGTCTCCATTCGTCCCTCCATTCACGCCTGTCGCGACACCACTGGAGGCGAGCTGCACGATGTTGGGGCGTGAGCGGAAGACGGCCTAACGGTGTGCGGGACCGTAGCCCAGCTTCATGGAGACGGTTGCGAATGGTCCTCGCCGATACCCCAGGAGCAACAGTGTCCCTAATTTGCTGGAAAGTGGCGGTGCGGTTCCCTACGGCACTGCGTAGGATCCTACGGTCTTGACGTGCATCCGTGCGTCGCTGCGGTCCGGTCCCAGGTCGACGGGCACGTGCACCTTCCGCCGACCACTGGCGACAACATCGATGTACTGTGGAGACCTCACGCCCCACTTGTTGAGCAATTCGGCGGTACGTCCACCCGGCCTCCCGCATGCCCACTATACGCCCTCGCTCAAAGTCCGTCAACTGCACATACGGTTCACGTCCACGCTGTCGCGGCATGCTACCAGTGTTAAAGACTGCGATGGAGCTCCGTATGCCACGGCAAACTGGCTGACACTGACGGCGGCGGTGCACAAATGCTGCGCAGCTAGCGCCATTCGAAGGCCAACACCGCGGTTCCTGGTGTGTCCCCTGTGCCGTGCGTGTGATCATTGCTTGTACAGCCCTCTCGCAGTGTCCGGAGCAAGTATGGTGGGTCTGACACACCGGTGTCAATGTATTCTTTTTTCCATTTCCAGGAGTGTATAACAAGAGTAAATTATCTAAGATGTAGTTTCTTGCGGCAGCATTATATTGAGGCTCTGACGTCATAGGAGCCGTTGGAATCAGAATGTGTAACAATAGTTTTAAACGGGACAGCGGCTGCACCCTTAGTGGTGCATGGAAAAGGACGATTGATGCTGGAAGCAACAGAGAAATCAGTTGATTCATCCACCAACTAACGAAATCAGCATCGATACTAATGTTCTTCAGTCATAGACATCGACGTAACGCCTGGTAGCAAATGGCAGTACCATGACGTAGAACGTCTCCATGACGTAATTCGGCCAACTTAAGCACATAACGGACATCCAAAAACCAATCTCCTGACGACAGCGGCGGGGCAGCTTGTCGAAGGCTCGAGCTTGACAAATCTAACACGGCAAGAACTCCGTGAAGCATTTATTCAGGTAAATTATTATTTTAAATGCCCTAAATAAAAGCAGAATAATGATAAAGCGTTTAAACGAAACAATTTGTGTAATAAAAATCATCCATTGCAAGTAGTTTTATTCAGAAGATATTTTTAAAATACGATAGCACTTAATTTTTGTGCGATACATATTTCAATAAGTGCAATCTGTCCATTTCGCTATTTTTTTCTTCCACAATTTAGTTTATGTAGAATACCTGCCTTTCTTGTAAGTTTTTGGCAAGAACCAGTGACGACGTATTTGGCCGAATGTATCAACCTGTTTGTACTCTTCCCTGGTTGCTCACAAAACTGTAAATGTTACGGAGAGCCGATTCAAATAAAGAGTTAGAACGAAAACGCAAACTCTCGCACACGTTTGTAGTTCTCCAAAGCACAGAGGACTATGCCCAAATACATTTGCGCGCTCTTGCACATGAACGACAATTTGAGTAATCGGATAGGGCGATTAGTGGAACCTTCCTAGGCATTTTCTGAATTGTGCTTTTCGTGTCTGCGTCTTCGTGTGTAGTGATCTGATTTTGTATTCAAAATGAATGATACATTCAGTATTTTTGTTAATTTGTGCTTTTCGTCGTAGATAATTTCATTACAATTTCCCGTACAACTCAGCTCGTTGCAGGAAACGAATCGTTTTTGAAATCCCTTTGAAATTGTATATTCATACTTTTTGTATCTTAACTGGATCGATTAGTTTCTTGGAAGAGTTTGGGTGCGTTCACTGCTTTAGTTTAGAAATCACGTCGAGTAGGCAGCCACATGGCCATCCGTCTTTCAAGCAGGGGATATCGGTTCGCCTTGCGACGACGCACCCCCTCCTGCACTGGACACACGGTCGCTCCTCCATGATGTTCACCTCGCTGACAGCTCCTATAGTGCCACAAACTTTAACACAACGTCAGCCGGACGCAGTAGTTCTGTATGATAACAAGAACGAATACGGTTTGACGTTCAGGATACTCGTAGTTAAATCTATGAAAAGGAAACTTTTTATTACGACAAAGTTTTTTTGTAAACAACACTCTTCACTCGCCGTACCCATCCGGTCCTAAACCTAAGAAGTGTTCTGTTCTCTCTGTAAAATGATCGCTGTGCCTAAAGCTAAGATTCCGAGTGATTGACGATGCGTTGTTCGAGAGTTGAACAACGTCTAGTTTCGTAGCTATGAGCTCTTTTTATACACGCCACTGATGGACTGTAAAGGAACATTTTCCCACATGCAGTTTTGTTTTCTGTCCCATAATTGTTTATGATATGAAGATCAACTAACACCTTGGCTCTTCGTCATAAAAAAGAATAATAACAACAAAAAATAGACTGGCAATATGTTGATAAGTGTGCTGAAAGAAAGTTTAGTTAAAACTAATTACAGGTTGGTCGTTGCCACCCAGAGAATGGAAACACTTGTCACTATACAGAAGACCAAGGAAACTGGTACAACTGCTTAAAATTGTGTAGGACCCCCGCGAGCACGCAAAAGTGCCGCAGCACGACTGGCATGGACTCGACTAATGTCTGAAGTAGTGATGGAGGGAACTGACACCATGAATCCTGCAGGGCTGTCAATAAATCCGTAAGACTACCGAGGGGGTAGAGATCTCTTCTGAACAGCACGTCGCAAGGCATTCCTGATGTGGTCAATGATGTTCGTGTCTGGGGAGTTTGGTGGGCAGCGGAAGTGTTCCTGGAGCCACTCTGTAGCAATTCTGGACGTATGGGGTGTCGCACTGTCCTGCTGGAATTGCCCTAGTCCGTCGGATTGTACGATGGATATGAATGGTTACATACGTGTCACCTGTCAGAGACGTATCTAGAAGTATCGTATCACTCCAAGTGCACAAACCACACACCATTATAGAGCCTGCACCAGCTTGAACAGTCCTCTGCTGACATGCAGGGTCCATGGAAACATGAAGTTGTCTCCATACTCGTATACGTCCATCCGCTCGATACAATTTGAAACGAGACTCGTCCGGCCAGGTAACTTGTTTCCATTCAGCAACAGTCCAGTTTCGGTGTTGACGGGCCCAGGCGAAGCGTAAAGCTTCGTGTCGTGCAGTCATCAAGGGTACACGAGTGGGCCTTCTGCTCCGAAAGCCCATATCGATAAGGTTTCGTTGAATGGTTCGCACACTGACACTTGTTGATTGTCCAACACTGAAATCTGCAGCAATTTGCGGAAGGGTTGCTCTTCTGTCACGTTGAACGATTCTCTTCAGTCGTTGTCGTTCCCGTTCTTGCAGGATCTTTTTCCAGCGACAGGGATGTCGGAGATTTGATGTTCTACCGGATTCCTGATGTTCACCATACACTCGTGTTAATGGTCGTACGGGAAAATCTCCACTTCTTCGCTACCTCGGAGGTGCTGTGTCCCATCACTCGTGCGCCGACTATAACACCACGTTCAAACTCATTTAAATCTTGATAAGCTGCCATTGTAGCAGCACTAACCTCTGCAACAATTGGGCCAGACACTTGTTGTCTTATATAGGCGTTAGCGACCCCTGCGCCGTATTCTGCCTTCTAACGTGTCTCTGTATTTCAATACGCATATCTATAGCAGTTTCTTTGACACTTCAGTGTGTCTCCGAAACGACAAAGTTTTTGCAAGGCTGTGGCGGAAAGTAAACGGAAAATACTTGCGACTGGGATTCTAATACTGCAACAGAGCTTATTAACATGTTTCGTGACATTGCAGAATTGTGAGACACGGATAGTAATGGTGCCGAAATTTATGCTGACCAAAAACCAGCACATATGTATGATATTAACAGTACATCTATTGCTGCTCACAGGTGATTTACTTCAGCATTTAAGTGATTAAACGAGTAAGAATGCAGAGAGTATACATTGATCATCATTAAACTTGTAACACCATGAAGACGGCGCTCTAACAGGTGTCAAGCTGGTTGCATTTTTGTGGCAACGAACACGCTAAATTGCCTGAGGGTAGCACAATACGCTCCGGAGTTGATCGTTGCACCATGAAGGAGGAGTTCAAACAGAATCAGCCCCTCAGGCCGTTGCCATTATTTTGCCAGCTGAGGGAACGGCTTTGAACTTTTTCTTCGGAGGAGAGGTGGTTGGCGCCGCCACTCCATGCGTTGTCGTTTTGTTTCCGGTTCGAAGTGATGAACCAGTGTTCAAATGGTTCAAATGGTTCAATGGCTTAACTTCTGAGGTCATCAGTCCCCTAGAACTTGAAACTACTTAAACTTAACTAACCTAAGGACATCACACATATCCATACCCGAGGCAGGATTCGAACCTGCGGCCGTAGCAGTCGCACGGTTGCGGACTGAAGCACCTAGAACCGCTCGGCGATGAACCAGTGTTTCATCGTCTGTGTCACTATCAGCCTCGTAACGCGCAAGCAATTTCGGACATATGGTCCTTCGTTGCCTTTACGGTTTTCTGTTGGTGGCGAGGAACTCAGCGCACATATACATTTAGGTACTCCAACTGGTGGACGAGTGTGTCAGTACTTCCAGCAGAATTTTTGAGCGTATTTCGAGTTCTACTATAATAAATTTCGTAGAGACCGAAAAGTTACTGTACAGGAATTAGCAGGGCTTCAGAAAGCAATGTTCGTGCGAAACTCCGCTTGCTCTCTTCTCACATGATATATTGCGAACTACGGATGAAGTGCAACAAGCAGAGTCCATATTTCTAGATTTCCGAAAACCATTCGACACGATAACCCGCTGCAGACTGTTAACGAAGGTACATTCATGCGGAACATGCTCGAAGACATCTTAAGTAATAGAATCCAGCATGTATTCGACGGCGAGTGTTCATCGGACATCAGGTAATGATCTGGCTGACAGCATAGGCAGCATTCTGCGGTTGTTCGCTGATGATACTGTGGTGTACAGGAAGGTGTCGAGGATAAGTGACTGTAGGTTGATACAAGATGACCTAGACAAAATTTCTAGATGGTGTGATGAATGGCAGCTGGCCCTTATTGTTGATAAATGCAAGTTAATGCGGATGAGTAGGAGAAACAAACCTGTAATGTTCGGAGGCAATATTAGAAGTGTCCCGCTTGACACAGTCACGTCGTTTAAATATCTGGGCGTAATGTTGCGAAGCGCTATGAAATGGGACGAGAATGTGAGGAGTGGGTAGCGAAGGCGAATGGTCGACTTCGGTTTATTGGGAGGATAGTGGAGAAGTGTTCATATGTAAAGGAGATCGCATATAGGATGTTAGTGCGACCTACTATTAAGTGAAATCCGTACCAGGTCGAACTGAAAGAAGATATTGAAGCAATTCAGAAGCGAGCTGCTAGATTTGTTACCGGTAGGTCCGATCAGGATGCAAGTGTTATAGATATGTTTCGGGAGCTCAAGTGGAAGTCCCTGGATGGAAGAAGACATTCATTTTGAAGAACACTACTGAGAAAGTTTAGAGAACCAGCATTTGAAGTTGGCAGCAGAACGAGAGCTCAAATGGGAATCCCTGGAGGGAAGAAGACATTCATTTCGAAGAACACTACTGAGAAAGTTTAGGGAACCAGCCTTTGAAGTTGACTGCAGAACGATCCTAGATCCTAATGTCGCCATCACGTTTTGCGTAGAGACCACGAAGATAAGATACAGGAAATTAGGGTTCATACGAAAGCATATAGACAGTCGTTTTCCTCTCGCTCTATCTGCGAGTGGAACAGGAATGGAAACGACTAGTTGTTGCAAAGGGTACCCTCCGTCATGCACCGTACAGTGCCTTGCGAAATATGTATGTAGATGTAGACGTACATGTAGCTGTAGACTTTCAATTGTGCAGCGAGGTGAATGAGAGCGTCCGCACGCTCCAGCCTTGCAGGTGCCACAGCTGGGTGTGGCTCCCCAGCACGCAGCAGATCGGACAGGTTCACGCAACCATGTTGCGATGATGACAGGTGACGCACCGGGCTTTTACTCACTACCGTGTCTCTGTAGACATTCTATAAGCAACTATGAATATCTGCGATGCTCTAGTTTTGTGTCGGAACGAACTCAATGGCAGGTCTCTTTGGAGCGGACCTCCGTTACAGACGCCATTCGGAACACTGCGAATAGCGCCGCCCCCTATCGGAACCTCATGAAACTATAGGCTCTGAAGCACGAATATTCCACGACGTTCCATACCAAATTTCGCATTTTGTCAACAGAAATTGGCCGAGAAAATAATGTATTGCAACACTTATTAAATGACCCTCGCACCTACTTTGACATGGAAATGATAAGTACTTCAGCGCAAACGCGCAGTGTAACGCAATCTACAGTCTGTTTACCAGGAAAATGGTTCAAATGGCTCTGAGCACTATGGGACTTAACTTCTGAGGTCATCAGTCCCCTATAACTTAGAACTACTTATACCTAACTAACCTAAGGACATCACACACATCCATGCCTCAGGCAGGATTCGAAACTGCGACCATAGCGGTTGCGCGGTTCGAGACTGAAGCGCCTGAACCGCTCGGCCACTCCGGCCGGCCTTACCAGGAAATATCAGAGACAGATTTCTGTTTATAAATTACGTTTGAATATACTTTTGTTTGTGAGAAGACTACGTTATGCCTCGTGCAAAACGAGAGAAACCTCTGCTAGCACACGTTGGAATTCGACAGCGGCAGTTTGGTGGCCAGTCGAGACTGCGGTTCGTCGTTCCGTGACGCTGCTGCTCGTGCTGATCTGGGTCCCACGACTGCGACGTGAACACGGAAATGACTGGTCCAGGAGATCCATGCATGGACTCAGCGGACCCGAACGACAAGCTGCTGAGAGGGTGGGTAAATTGCTCGCTTGGCTGTGCAATATCGTACAGCCACGTCATGTACCTGGAATCACGAAATGGTCTCTCTTGCAGCAAGATAAGTCTCCACATCGAGAGTGCGATTGTGTATGGAGCAGGGACTGTCAGCTCGACGATTAATGTCGCGGAATCCCCTGGTGTAGCAGAAGAAAAAGGCACGCCCACGGCTCTCTGCCCAACACCCCTGGACGAATCTTGCTTCTGCACACAGTATCAGTACAGACACACCCAAACACATCTGCGGTGTGTCCATCACTGGCGGGCACAAGTAAGCAGCCCAGAGAACAAACAAAAGTTTATGGAACAGAATTTCCGCAAAAATATTCTCCGGAATGAGACAAAAGAAAGGTCGTTTCTTCAGTAAGTGAAATAAAATGGATTCTAGTCCTCCAGTAATTGAAACAAAGTAAATGATGGTTCATAAGTAATGGAAGTTAAGTAAATGAATAATAAATAAGCTCCTTGATGCTTGAAGGACTTGCTTCAGTGAACACAATCCTCTTTTAGAATACTGCTGCGCGTTATGGGATCCTTACCAGATAGGACTGACGGAGTACATCGAAAAAGTTCAAAGAAAGTCAGCACGTTTTGTATTATCGCGAAATGTGGGAAGAGGGTGTCACAGAAATGATACAGGATTTGGGCTGGTCATCATTAAAAGAAAGGCGTTTTTCGTTGCGACGGAAACCTCTCACGAAATTCCAATCACCAACTTTCTCCTCCGAATGCGAAAATATTTTGTTGACACCGACCTACATAGGGAGGAACGATCACCACGATAAAATAAGGGAATTCAGAGCTCGTACGGAAAGATATAGGTGTTCATTCTCTCCACGCGCTATACGAGATTGGATTAATAGAGACTGTGCGGCTGGTCCCGTCGGAGGTTCGAGTTTGTCCTTAGGATAATTTAGGTTAAGTAGTGTGTAAGCTTAGGGGCTGATGACCTTCGCAGTTAAGTCCCATAAGATTTCACACACTTTTGAACATTTGATTAATAGAGAATTGTGAAGGTGGTTCGATGAACTCTCTTCCAAGCACTTAAATGTGATTTGCAGAGTATCCATTTAGATGTATATGTAGATGTAGAAAGTTTTAAGAGCTTTACGGTAAACGGTGACTTAAGTTCCTGTAGTCATACACTCTTGAGTGAGCAGAGTCTTGAAGCCATAATAAATTTAGATTAAAACGGAAAAATAAGTTTCTCAATTCAAGTTTAAAAGTCAAGTCCAAATCCAAGCTTCATTCAAGAAGAATAAACGCTTGACAACTTTTATTGTGTATTTTGCTGAAGAAATATTGAGGGGCAATAGTAATGAAATATCTAAATCTGACATGGATAGAGACGCAATCTGGCATCATCTGGTTGGTCAGAAGGACAAAAGTGTCCTTATATCGACCCTCAGGGAGCACGTCGGTGATCGCTGAAGAGTCCCAGCAGAGGAAGCGACATGCTGTATACAAGTCGATGGCCCCCGTACTTGTGGCGTTGTGGAGAGCTTCAGGTGGCTGGCTCCGATGGAACTGCGTTCAGCACCGATCTAAATAGCAACCTCGCAGACAGATACATCCGGGTCTTTTTTTAGCACTTTATACGGTGGGCGCACTAAAAGGTGTGTTTTGTCAACAAGCTGTTCCATCACCGTGTACGCCGCATGGTGACCTGGCCGCAGTGCTCTTCACGCCCTCTGCTGGTCTGGCAGTGGAGTTCTGGGCTAGCGATGTCCCATGTCGTCAGCACTGTAGAGGCTGAGCTCGCAGTAAACCTCACGATGGACAAATCGTGCGTGGTGCCATCGCCACCTGATGTCTAGGGCGCCACAGCAGCATGCAATTTCAGTGTGCGACATATGTCATCTAATCTGCTGAATGTCCTACCACTAATTTCGATGTAATTGGTGGAAAATTTCATTTTGGCGAACAAGGAAACCATTTCACAGGCTACTACAACAAAACTTACTAAAACAACACTCGATAATACGGTCATTGTCAGAACAAAACCTAAAAATAACTATGGCTAAACTCTTCCTTTCCTATAAGCGGCGTCTGAGGTGTGACAGTTGCCGTAAACCATCGAAATGCCCTAACATTTTCTCCCTTCAAAGCTGTAATCCAAGTTCATTGCAAAACGCCAGATATCTAATGCAGATTGTTAAGATACCTATGGCTATGTGTGTAAAAAATCCACAGTACTTTTGAAAAATATCTGTCTGTAATCGTGATGTAATAATATTTAAAATCTGCAGCGCGATTGGGGCGAAACGTCACACCACACCATAGTTACGCGATTGTTTAAGTTGATATCCTTCAGCGACAAAAATCCTCTCCTGCATATGTGAATGTGCAGTTGGCTGATTAGGGTACGGCATACGGAAGTTGGGCAAAAATATCGAAACACCGCACAAAAAAAGCGTGCTTGAATATATACTGAAGCGCCAAAGAAACTGGTATAGACCTGCGTATTCAAACACAGAGCCATGCAAACAGGCAGATACGACCCTGTGGTCGGCAACGCCTATATAAGACAACAAGTATCTGGCGCAGTTCTTAGATCGGTTACAACTGCTACAATGGCAGGTTATCAAGATTTAAGTGATTTTGAACGTGGTGTTATAGTCAGCTTACGAGCAATGGGACAGCATCTCAGAGGCAGCAATAAAGTGGAGACTTTCCCGTACGACCATCTCACGAGTGTATCGTGAATATCAGCAAGCCGGTAAAACATCAAATCTCCGAAATCCCTGCGGCCAGAAGAAGATGCTGCAAAAACGGGACCAATGACGACTGAAGAGAATCGTTCAACGTGACGGAAGTGCAGATTTCAATACTGGGCTATCAACAAGTGTCAGCGTGCGAGCCATTCAACGCAACATCATCGATGTGAGCTTTCGGAGCAGAAGGCCCACTCGTGTACCCTTGATGACTGCACGATACAAAGCTTTGCGCCTCACCTAGGTCCATTAACATCGACATGGGACTGTTGATGACTGGAAACATGTCGCCTGGTCGGACGAGTCTCGTTTCAAATTGTACCGAGCGGATTGACGGGTACGGGTATGGAGACGACCTCATGAATCCATGGACCCTGCATGTCAGCAGGGGGACTGTTCAAGCTGGCGGAGGCTCTGTAATGATGTAGGGCGTGGCAGTTGGAGTGATATGCGACCCCTGATATGTCTAGCTACGACTCCGACAGGTGACACGTACGTAAGCATCCTGTCTAATCACCTGCATCCATTCATGTTCATTGTGCATTCTGATTGACTTGGGAAATTCCAGCAGGATAATGCGACGCGCCACTCGTCCAGAATTACTACATAATGGCTCTAGGAACACTCTTCTGAATTTTAACGCTTCCGTTGGTCACCAAACTCCCTAGACATGAACATTTTTAAGCAAATTTGGAATGCCTTACAACGTTCTACTCAGAAGAGACCTCCAGCCTCTCGTACTCTTACAGATTCATGGTGTCAGTTCGCTACAGCACTAACTCAGACATTAATCGAGTCCATGCCATGTCGTCTTGCGGCACTTCTGCGTGTTTGCGGGGGCCCTACATGGTATTAGGCAGGAGCACCAGTTTTTTTTGGATCTTCAGTGTAAATGCACCTTGCCAGCTAAACCTGCATGTTGCGCTGCTGCATTTCAGCACGAATGGCTCCTGGGCTATGCCCTCAATACGTTGCATATGTCAGTTGTGGTCGGAACACCTTTCTGTGCAGATTCCGAACGTGGGCAAATTGTTAGATTGTTGGTGTTCTTATGGTGGCTGCTTCCGTGATCAACGTAGCAAAATTGTTAGTGTTTCAAGAGGCACCGTGCCGAATATTTATGCAGCATACAGGGAAAGCGGAACATCATCCGCTACGTCACAATGTGCGAAGGTGTGTGTTGAGTGGTCGTGATAGATGTTCATTGAAGAGGATTTGATGAAGAACAAAAGGTCGACAGCTCCAAAAGTCACTGCAGAACGAACCCTGTTAGCAGAGCACGAAGGAAACTTCATAAACAGGCAATTGCAGAGCGAGCTGAAATTCGAAAGCCACTCATCAGTGATGCAAATGCCCGTAACAGGAAAACGTGGTACTGATGCCATAAAACCTGAACTATGGACCAATGGAAGAAATTGACTCTTGTTTCCAAATTCTGACCGAGGTTACACCCCAAGAATGAAACATGGCCGGATTTCGGTGGTGATTAGGGTAGCCCTATAGTGGTATTCCATGGGCTTCGTGGTTACTCGGCTAGGATGCGTTAATGGCAATATTTATCCATTTTCAGACGACTGGAAGCTATTTTGAATTCCAACGGATGTTCTACATTGTGCAAAGTGTTAGGCATGATAATGTGTTTTTTTTTGTAATTCCATATTTCTGTATCCGCCCCCCCCCCCTCCATCCCCGAACCCCTCACCACCACCCCACTCCCCCACCTTCCGTAAGTGCCACTCAGCATGCAGGCTTCATCATGCAACATAACACCACTTCTCATGTATAAGTTGTATTAGCCATCAGTATCGATTAACACACATAGAACACGAACTTCAAGGTTTTAGAAAAACGCGATTTCGTCTAAAAGGTGGTGTATGCTTATTAGTGTCAGTTGCAGTGGCCGTACCTCTCGCTATTTCTCGCAGCAAACGTGTTAAGGGCCCAACCTTGCATTAACCTGTAGTGATAAGGGAAACTACGGATGAAACTAATGCATGATTACTGGCTAGGAATTAGAATATCTGTTCTACGTAATAATGTAGTTGTAGTGCGTTAGCACAATGAAAGTTGTCACAAACCAATATTTCTTTTCTAATGAGAGCACTTTTGAAGCGATTTCATTTTCCACCTAAAAAATGAACGACCTTCTGAAATTACAGCAAGATAAACACGAGCAGTTATCTACAAGCGCCGCTCACCGTGCAGACATAATTACCTCAAGTGTAGACAGTTATCAGAGGCGGTAATCCTTTGAGCGCTTGCAAGTCGGACAAGTAAAGACTCTCTGTCCTTTAACCTAACGGCATTCATCCACTGCATGTACATGGGCGGCTGTGAGTAATCACTTAATGCCTGGGCAAAGATGATATGCAGTTGTCTACTCTCTTTGCTATTAGGTCAGGAATAACAGTTGATGCAAGGTTTCTTCTTTGAACTTGATGCTTCACATTACGGTTTTTTTCTTTATAACTCTTGATTCGTTGATGGTGTTTCGGGGCAAACTGTTTCGTGTGTAAAAGTAAAATCCTGTTTCGCATTAGTTATTTAGATTTTAGTTCCATTGATTTTGGAACAACCCAATCCTTTCATCCAGATTCTGTCGATGCTGGGCTCACTGTGAATCAGATTATACCACTTTTGGTCGATATTGGCGCGATTTTCGACTTTTGTTGGGGACCTTACAAAAGAATGTGCACTCCAGAAAGCTACTCTTCCAGACATTTTTAAATTTATTTGAAGTAGTAGCGGATAAAAGTAATTTTAATGCAAATGCAATTTTGCAATGATGCATGACCTACCTACATTTCTAATGTATAAAACTAAGGTCACAGTATAGATCAAAGTAAGTCCCTTGAAAGTTATCTTTGATGTATTATGGTTTTTGGTCGTAAATTGCCATGTGAAGCCGTCTGTGTTGAAAAGTTCTAGTTATGGCATCGCTAGGTTGAGTTATGTTTCCATTTTATTATGTGAGGTTACGGCGTATGTGTGTTGTCTGCTGTGACTGTTAAAAGATACGAATCTAATTTAAAGAGCTTTGTGAATGAAAGAATTACACTACGTGATAAAAAGTGTGATATGAAATACTTTTGTATCCAAGAAAATGGCGAAATAAATCAGCAACAGTAAACAATTAGTATATCAGTTATTTGCAAAGCAGAATCTGGGCCTCCATATTGCAGAGTTTTCGTAAATGAATTTCTTGCCCTCGAGCACTGTAGCCATCAAAGAGATAAGTTGATACTGACGTGTTACACAACTAACACTCAATGGACTAGTTTTATTTTGCAGATTGGCTAAAGTTATATATTACATATTTCTCCGACTTTTGTCAGTAACACAACTGTACCTAGTTATAATGTGCAGTACAACGCTACATTTTTTGCCGCAATCTATTAAAGAGGTGCTATTACTGACCCATTCATCTGAGTTCCCATATTGGAGGACTAGAAACCGAATCCCATTCAGGTTTTCTTCAGTTGTGACTCCTTGATAAAAGGATTTCTACTTGCAATATTTGAGCAGTTCGAATCTCAGTCCAGTATAAACTTTTAAACTGTAAGGGTGTCCTAAAACGTTAAGGTTAGAATTATAAAAGCAGAAGACGATCCTCAATTGAATCGTCGGAAACGAATGTTTTAGGTGGGACGAGGTCTTTAAGGATGAATGTGTGTGAGGTACGTGTGTGCAAACTGCATATGTTTCATAACAAACAACTAGCTGCAGAATGGACGTTGGTGGCGCTACCTTGAAAAACAATACACAAGCGTATGTGATCTGTCCACAGTGAAGCTAACCGTTGTTTACACTTTGTAAAGTGTTGTCGAGATGGAGCGTTACTCCCTGCAAGAACTAACTGATAAGCACTTAATATAAGAAGGGTAGCCATAAAGTTTTATCATCTCGAAAAACATCAGGCTTGGACCATAAAACTTGGTGATGATGTTAGTGCTTAGCTATATGTTCACTCTTCAATACCACACATTTTCCCCAAAGGTGGAGGAACTGGGGGCGACCTGGGTTGTAGAAGCTTGCATTTCCACTGTTTAGGAAACGTTCCACTTCGACAATCGCCCGATCAGCATTTCTCAGTATGCCTGTCACACAATGTTTTGTGTGACGAAGCTGCGGCAGGTTGTCAAGACGAAGCGACGTGGGAAGCTGAACGATGTGATGTTTCTGCTTCACAACCCCAACCCATTTTATTCTGCACAGGACATAGTCAGTCATAAATTCTACTTCCTTGCGGCATCAAATTTTGCCGCACCCGCTTTATTCTCCTGACATGGGAGCTAGTGATTTATTTCCCTTTGCTAGGACTAAGAAAACATTGTGTGATAGCCATATATTGGTAGTATGCTCCTGTCATGCCCTGCCTCGTCCGAGTATAACCTGTAACGTCACACCACGGCAGGGCCAAAAAACACGAAGCGTCAACTTGGACAATGATAACCGGGTATTCGCCGTCTTCAACGTGGAGTCCATCACCTATCCGCTGCTCACTTTGCCAGTTTGTTTCGTGGTCTAAGCGATACACCCAACTCATGTCAATGGTTATTAGGTGATTAAAGAGGTCATTTGGATCAGCCTGATACAGTAGAATATTCCCACTGCTTGATCGATTCGATGGCTGTTTGAATGTTGAGCGCGGAACCTAGTGGGAGGCGACATTTGACATGTTCCAGAGGTGGGACAAGATGTTGAATACTGACCCATGATTGATTTTTCATTTTTCCACAGTCGCCTCTATTGTGATATGTCAGTCATCGAGTACCAGTGCCTCTCATTGGGAATTCAGTGCTTTTCACAGAAAGATGTCCTGCTACTTAGTTGTTCATCAATTAGGCTTGTTTGACCACCCTCAAACCGTCTGCACCACCTAACCAGTTTATCAGAGAATGCTGCATTCTTGCCCTACACTTCCACCACTCCAAATGGATTGTTGTAGCGCGGTTATCCTTTAAATGCAGAAAAGGAATTGTCACACGATACCCCATTTTATCAATAGACTGCGCCAGTTTGTTTTATCGCCTCTTCTGGCATGCTACGGTACTGTTGCGCGGGGATATCGTGACTACAGACATGTAACTGCAAACAAACAAATAATAATTACGTAAATATTGTGCGAAGTGATAATCAGGACTTTATTAAAACCCCTCGTATGAACCAGCAGATAGCAGTAAGTGCAAAACCATAACGATTTACAGAGAAAAATTTGGTAGTGAGCATCTTCCTAATAGTAAGAAACCTATCGTCGTGGATGGAACTGTACGAGGTATTGGGCCATTCAAACCACATGGAGATGACCAAGATTCCCAATAATGGGTTGTTCGCCCATTGGGCTTTGAGGTGATGATGTTGAAATATGCAGGAGGACATGCATCACGAAGCCCTCATCATTTTATCTGTAAAAGGCACACTTTGAATAATACAGTGTAGCAAGAACTTGCCATAAACAGTGCATGGAAGCACTGTAGGCATATGACGTTGTGTTCAGCTCCGTCAATGGATTATTATATGTGCCGTCGTAATGCACGCACTGAGCGTGGCTTTCATTACTTTGATAAGTTGGTATTAGTTTATGTTGTTGCTGTTGTTGTGGAATCAGCTTAGGGCAGACCTTCGCAACGAACGAAGTGGTATGCGAGCCAACCACCAATGTAGTTCTCGAACTGGGTGCTGAAGCTTCAGGCAGGTCTTGCAATTAGCCAATCGTATGCAGTCTAGCCACCGATGAAGTTCTGGAGATGATCGCTGCAGCGACTGACAGGCCTTTGCAATCAGCCAAGCGGTACCTAGTAGATAGTGTCGGAAGTCCCATGCGGCTTTTCGCGGATGATGCTGTAGTATACAGAGAAGTTCCAGCATTAGAAAATTGTAGCGAAATGCAGGAAGATCTGCAGCGGAGAGGCACTTGGTGCAGGGAGTGGCAACTGACCCTTAACATAGACAAATGTAATGTATTGCGAATACATAGAAAGAAGGATCCTTTATTGTATGATTATATGAAAGCGGAACAAACACTGGTAGCAGTTACTTCTGTAAAATATCTGGGAGTATGCGTGCGGAACGATTTGAAGTGGAATGATCATATAAAATTAATTGTTGGTAAGGCGGGTACCAGGTTGAGATTCATTGGGAGAGTCCTTAGAAAATGTAGTCCATCAACAAAGGAGGTGGCTTACAAAACACTCGTTCGACCTATACTTGAATATTGCTCATCAGTGTGGGATCCGTACCAGATCGGGTTGACGGAGGAAATAGAGAAGATCCAAAGAAGAGCGGCGCGTTTCGTCACAGGGTTATTTGGTAACCGTGATAGCGTTACGGAGATGTTTAACAAACTCAAGTGGCAGACTCTGCAAGAGAGGTGCTCTGCATCGCGGTGTAGCTTGCTCGCCAGGTTTCGAGAGGGTGCGTTTCTGGATGAGGTATCGAATATATTGCTTCCCCCTACTTATACCTCCCGAGAGGAGATCACGAATGTAAAATTAGAGAGATTAGAGCGCGCACGGAGGCTTTCAGACAGTCGTTCTTCCCGCGAACCATACGCGACTGGAACAAGAAAGGAAGGTAATGACAGTGGCACGTAAAGTGCCCTCCGCCACACACCGTTGGGTGGCTTGCGGAGTATAAATGTAGATGTAGATGTAAATGTACATGGGTCGTCCACCTATGTATTTCTAGAGCTAGACGCTTCAGCTTAGGTATGTCTTTACAACCATCCAAGAGGTACAGGGATACTGATGCAGTTCTGGAGCGGGGCGATACAGCTTCAGACAGCCCTTTGCAGCCAGCCAAGGGGTATGCAGGTCAACCATCGATGTAGTTCGATAGTTTAGAGCTACAGCTTCAGGCAGGCCTTTGCACTCAGCAAAATAGTACTTGGGCCAACCAGCAATGTAACTGTGGAGCTGGGAGCTGCAGCTTATAGCAGCCGTTTGCAACCAACCAAAGTGTAATATGGGCCAGCCACTGATGTAATTCAGGAGCTGGGCGCTGCAGCTTCAGATAGCCCTTTGCAACCAGCCAAGCGATATGGTCAGCCATCGATGTAGTTCTGTGGTTTAGACCTACAGCTTCAGGCAGGCCTTTGCAATCAACCAAATGGTACTTGGGCAACCAGCAATGTAGCTGTGGAGCTGGGCACTGCAGCTTCTAGCTACCATTTGCAGCCAGCCAAAGTGTATGTGGGCCAGCAACTGATGCAATTCTGGAGCTGGGCACTGCAGCTTCAGGCCAGCCTTTGCAACTAGCCAAGGGGTATGTGGACCAGCCACTGATGTAGTTCCGGAGCTGGACACTACAATAGTGGTGGTGTAGCACCATGGAATGAGACGATCTGCTATTAATGGTGGAGTGGAGCGAGTATACTGTACGTGATACCAGCTCAGCTGTTAACAGGATCACTTCAGCATCGTGCATTTTACTGGCGCAGCGTCCACACCAATTGTCAGTGGAATGTGCGAACTAGCTACTATAATCTCGTCAGCCAGCGTCACCAACTAGGTGGAGCTGCTGATGTATGAGCAATAAGCTAGTCTGATGGTTCTCGAGTTTGACCTGGAAAAGCTGAGGAGGTTCCGCCAAATGTATGCCATCGCATCACACTCGCTGGCAGGAGTGGCCGAGCGGTTCTAGGCGCTTCAGTCTGGAACCGCGCGACCGCTACGGTCGCAGGTTCGAATCCTGCCTCGGGCATGCATGTGTGTGATGTCCTTAGGTTAGTTACGTTTAATTAGTTCTGAGTTTTAGGGGACTGATGACCTCAGAAGTCGTCCCATAGTGCTCAGAGACATTTGAACCAAGCTTCACATTCCAGCCAGTCTGCAAGGATACTGGGCTCCACTCAGGACGTCTGCACGTTCCTGACACTTGCCTTGGGCGTGTGCAGTGTATGCTAGCCCAGCACTAAGCCTCACCATGCAGTGGAAGTAACACCCCACCCGCGGCAACGAGGACAGAGGCGATACCAGCTCCTGTTGTGCTGCCCACTATTCCAACATTACGGCGTATCTAACTCACTGCCCACTAGTTATGGTCAGCATCTGGGTCGCAGTTTTCGACCTCTTGTTTGGATGTTTAACATGATGAAGTATGTTGTTGCAGTGTAAGCATTCTTGAGATTAGGCTCTCTGTGGTATTAGAGAGTCTATCCCACAGCATGCAGCTCTGGTATCAGAAGTGACCATCATGCAAAACTGTTGCCCTGTGAGAGTTGTAACGCTATAATGCAGATGTTGTTTTTGTCAGTAAAACAGTAAATATTAATATCTGACCAGGAGTGCCTTATCTCAGAGTCTTTAGTTTAAGGCTAGTTATTACCTATATAATTCTGACCCTAAAAGTTTGAGGCTGCCCTGTATAACCATACTCTTCTGAAGAATAAGTCTGTGTACATAAAATGTAATGGATATAAGTGCAGATATCTGTATATGTGGTACGATCATATGCATACACATCAATCTGTTTGTTGTTTTTTCTGTGTCGAACAGTCTTCCCAAAACTTTACGATCTGATGTTTTCCGCACGATCGTAACTGTACAACTAAGAGGACTACGGCTGTCAGTATAGATTAACCGTTTTGCATCCACGTATCCACACTTCAAGGACTGACATGCTACCGAGGGAAAGCTAAACATTAATAGTTTGCCCTTACCACATTAATTTGGAGATATCAGTCAAGCTAAAAACATACGACTTGTAATTTCTATAATTTTTAGTCTGCAGATTATATAAATACTGAATAATGTTGTTCTGGGCAACGTCCTCAGCCACCAACAGAAATATCTCCACTATACCCGTTACACTCTGCACAGTACTACTTTTCATGTCGTATTCACCAAATTGACTTCGTAATTTTCCTTCATTAATTTGCCATCCTATTTTGCAGAAATTAACTATTCTCCTTCGTAACTGCCTTTCTTTTCCTCTCTCTCTCTCTTCCACCCTTATACAGTCAGAGGCTGAAGCTACCAAAGAAATTTCACAATACTGAAATACAACAAGTATCTGAATACTTCATTCAGTAAACACCTATGTACGTACAAGGAAAAGATGAGAGATCACGCCTTATGAGAAATACAGAAGCATGACATGCAATTACCGATTGGATTCCTACCTGCCTTTCATGACACATCTTTGTTCTAATTCATGACGTATGCTCTTCAGTAATTTTCCAGTGAATGGCGGTAGAGATAGATAATCAGCCGACTTGGCTTAGAAAGCTTAGCGAGAGTTCCCACTGTCTGGACCACAGAACGTTACCTGAACCTCAGTATCTAAATCCATCACGAACACCTTGAGAAGCTGCTGCGAAAGTCCCTAATGCAACTTATCTTTCAAGTCGCGACTGCATGTCCGGCATCAACAGGTTCGACATCAGTGTATGAGTGTTATCCATGGTTTCCCCTATTCTCTCTTTTTCAGTCTCAATACCTTTTTTGCTGCGTTTAACTTTCTACTATTGTTTCAAGGCCATTCCATCGGTTCCTCACACAAGAAAGTCTTTGAGCCGTCATTATTTCTTTTGTTACATGTTCTTCCAAGCCAGTCTGAGTTTCTCGTTGCATCAACATCATAAAGACGTCAATTTTTTCCCATTGATTTTTCTTGAACCTCTTGAAATTTCAGCTCAAATTTTGTTAGTGTCAAGTTATGGTCACTCCTAGCTTCAGCATTTAGATAACTATTCGAGTCCTTCACCAAAAATAGTACATCTGACATCTTCCTTAATGCCCTGGATACTTCCAAGTATAATTTCTTTCAAGGGTTCTCGAATAATGTATTTAAATGAATATGTCCTGACCAGCACAGAAATCATCCGTCTTTCTCCCCTCTTATTTTTCTTGTAAAGACCGAATTCTTTTGTTAGACTCTGTTCCCTAGCTTTTTTAACGCCTGAGACAGATGCACGGTGTGATCTCGCGCTTAATGGAATCATCCGCATGAGCGAATCCTACGGTGCACGGAAGTAATGAGTCAGCGCACAGACGAACGACACCACACTAGATGCGACGAAATAAAGTAGGTCTGTATACACTCTAACATAGTAACATAGAAAAAAACGACGCATCAAAAAGGAACCATCCGGATGGGACGTGATGTGCGTGGTAGACATGCTGTACATGTACAGACAAACAATGCGGGCGGCCGTCAGGCTGGTATCCTATCGCTGTTCGAGGCATCTCCCGAGATGTCTTCGGCCTTTAATGTCATTGACTGGAATGGAACTGTCGTGAGTAATGAGTTTTGCTTCGAAATGAACCCCGATGACATCCACATCTACATCCATACTTGAGTACTTCTATCGGTTCTCCCTTCTATTCCAGTCTCGTATTGTTCGTGGAAAGAAAAATTGTCGGTATGCCTCTGTGTGGGCTCTAATCCCTCTGATTTTATCCTCATGGTCTCTTCGCGAGATATACTTAGGAGAGAGCAATATACTGCTTGAGTCCTCGGTGAAGGTATGTTCTCGAAACTTCAATAAAAGCCGGTACCGAGCTACTGAGCGTCTCTCCTGCAGAGCCTTCCACTGGAGTTTATCTATCATCTCCGTAACGCTTTCGCGATTACTAAATGATCCTGTAACGAAGCGCGCTGCTCTCCGTTGGATCTTCTCTATCTCTTCTATCAATCCTGTCTGGTACAGATTCCACACTGGTGAGCAATATTCAAATAGTGGGCGAACAAGTGTACTGTAACCTACTTCCTTTGTTTTTGTACTGCATTTCCTTAGGATTCTTCCAATGAATCTCAGTCTGGCATCTGCTTTACCAACGATCAACTTTATATGATCATTCCATTTTAAATCACTCCTAATGCCTACTCCCAGATAATTATGGAATTAATTGCTTCCAGTTGCTGACCTGCTGTATTGTAGCTAAATGATAAAAGGATCTTTCTTTCTATGTATTCGCAGCACATTACACTTGTCTACACTGAGATTCAATTGCCATTCCCTGCAACATGCGTCAATTCGCTGCAGATCCTCCTGCATTTCAGTACAATTTTCTGTTGTTACAACCTCTCGATATACCACAGCATCATCCGCGTAAAGCCTCAGTGAACTTCCGATGTTATCCACTAGGTCATTTATATATATTGTGAATAGCAACGGTCCTACGACACTTCCCTGCTGCACGCCTGAAATCACTCTTACTTCGGAAGACTTCTCTCCATTGAGAATGACATGCTGCGTTCTGTTATCTAGGAACTCTTCAATCCAATCACACAATTGGTCTGATAGTCAATATGCTCATACTCCGTTCATTAAATGACTGTGGGGAACTGTATCAAACGCCTTGCGTAAATCAAGAAACACGGCATCTACATGGAAACCCATGTCTATGGCCCTCTGGGTCTCGTGAACGAATAGCGCGAGCTGGGTTTCGCGCGATCGTCTTTTTCGAAACCCTTGCTGATTCCTACAGAGTAGATTTCTAGTCTCCAGAGAAGTCATTATACTCGAACATAGTACGTGTTCCAAAATTCTACAACTGATCGACGTTGACCAGCGAAGACGTGTCTGGAGACACCCCGAACAGCGTTTGGACACCATCTGTCACCCGTCATACGGCCCGACAACTAGCAGTGGCATTTCTTTTCGTAGTAGGACTCCTTTGATTGTGATCCGCGGCACCCTTACAGCACAGCGTTCACAGCGTTACGTCAACGATATTCTTCGCCCCGTTTTGCTGCCCCGGTCTTACATTTCAGCAAGATAATGTCCGCCCACACGCCTCGAAAGTTTCCACTGCTTGCCTTAGTGGTCCCTTGGCCAGCAAGGTCGCCTTATGTCTTTCCTCTTCAGAAAGTTTGGGGCATTATGAGCACCCCCTTCCCCCCCGCCCCCCCCCCCAAACCAGCTCGGGATTTTGACAGCCTAGCGCACCAATTGGTCAGAAATCGGCGTAATATCCCTCAGGAGGACATCGAACAACTCTTATCAGTCAATGCCAAACCTAATTTTTGCTTGCATAAGGGCGAGAGGTGGACCAACGCGTTACTAACTTGTTCCATTTGTGTAACTCTTTCTCTTGAATAAATTATATGTAGTGTCTTTCCCATCCTTCTTTTCGATCCGAACTTCGTGCTGGCACTGGCTGAATCTGAAGTACTGCAGGTAATTCTGTCAATTGTTTCATTTTCACTTATAAACTTGTGCATACTGTTAATTTTCGCATGAAATACAGAATTAATTAAGCGTAACAAACGTTCTGAAAAGCAATACCCACATACTCTCTGTACAAAACGTTTCCCTTACCGTGTGGTAGGGGGTAGAGTCACTACCTTTCTCAGCTTTATTACTGGCATTCAGTTTTATTTTAAATACATGTGATTATGCCGGTGTAAAACCTGTTATAAGTATAATTTTACTATTTAATTTCATTGTTAATTGGAAATCTATAAACTGAAGAAAAATGAACAGAAATATGACTGGAATTTATCATTTCATTAAAGATTCTTTACGTATTACTTCAATCAAAATAGGTCGTGAGAAAATGAAGAAATAAAAGAAGAAAGGAATGAAAACATTACAGTTTGTAACTCTACATTCATAATTTTGTTTGCTCTCCCGATGAAAAATGGTTCAAATGGCTCTGAGCACTATGGGACTTAACTTCTAAGGTCATCAGTCCCCTAGAACTTAGAACTACTTAAACCTAACGAACCTAAGGACATCACACACATCCATGCCCGAGGCAGGATTCGAACCTGCGACCGTAGCGGTAGCGCGGTTCCAGACTGTAGCGCCTAGAACCGCTCGGCCACCCCGGCCGGCTCTCCCGGTGATGATATGCAGTCACATGACGTGTCTCACGCTTAAACGGTTAGCTATAGCATTCCATTATCTCATTATGAGTATTTTCTCATTCTCTTTGATATATTTTACAAGTGTATTAACGATATCACACAATTATTTAATTTCACTGTCATGCATATATGTGGTTTGGATGTATGCTTTGATGATTAAGTATCTGTGGCATACCCAATCAGTTTTACCGCCAGTTACCTTTTTGATTTTTGTAGATAACCTTTTCTCTTCTGTCAGTTTCTGTATTCATTATTATTTTTACTCCTGCACTAGGGTTAACTAGCCCTGTATGAGTAGTACTGCGATTCGCACGCCAGAAATACCCTTCTTCTGGCCATCCCTTCTCATTGGTTCCTAAAATATCTCATTTATGTCATTCATTATATCTTCATACATCGGTGCATATCCTGCGTTGCTGCCTAGAGTAATCACAATCTCTTAATCTCACCATCCTTCTGCTATTCGAAGTTGACTCACCAACTCGACACATTGTAATCAAATTCAAAAATACTTCATTAATTCCCTGTCTGGGATTGTATTATCAGTCTTTATTTTTCCGAAGTCATGTGATCTACATTCTGGATAAGTTTCACCTGACGGACACACAGCTCCCCGAGTTATTGTAAGTTTTGTAATTTTTTTCTTTGACTTAGCGAAAACAGTGTAGCAGAGCGTCGTGCGAGATAATGAGCCTCAGTTGAATATCCAACAATGCTATTTTAGTGGTGGGACCGGGCCCAGCACCGACTGCTAGTCTAGTCTGTCCGCGAAGAACAGTTTGCTGCTAGGTCTGATTTGAGGTATATCTACGTTTTCTCAGAGGTCAAACAAGACTGGATGTGAGTGGAACCAATGATTATCAGTCAGAGTCATTAGCAGAAGACACCTGGCTAGTTTGACTCAACCACTTCCATGCATATAACGGCAATGTTCTTGCCATTCTGTGGAGTGCTGCGTAGATCCCACGCAATCACAGATGCCTCTTATCGCTGCCTGGTAATTACATGCACAAAGGTATCCTGGTTAATATCTGCCCGACAGTTGTACTTGTCTCGAAGTAAATCTTGTCACCTAGGTAAGTGACCTTGATACAATTGTTAATACAGTGGGCATTTTATTTTCTTCCACTGTACATTTCGTCGTTATTCCGTTCACTATAGCCCACGTGTACCCGAAAGCTTAACCCACCCAGTTAGCCATGCGGTCTAACGCACTACTTTCCGGGTAGGAAGGCGTGCTGGTCCCCAGCACGAATCCTCTCGGCAGATTAATGTCGATGTCCGGTGTGCCGGCCAGTCTGTGGATGGTTTTTAAGCCGGTTTTCCATCTGCCTCAGCGAATGCGGGCTGGTTCCCCTTCTTCCGCCTCGGTTACACTATGTCGGCGATTGCTGCGCAAGCACTTTCTCCACGTACACGTACAACATAATTACTCTACCACGCAAACATTGGGGGCTACACTCGTCTGAAATGAGACGTTCCCGGGGGGTCCACTCAGGGCCGAACCGCACAATAACCCTGGGTTCGGTTGGGGCGGCGGTGGGGTGAGTGGACTGCCGTAGCCTGTTGTGGGGTTGTGAACCACTGAGGCCTACGGCAGGGACGAAGCCTCTCCGTCGTTTCTAGGTTCCCAGTTCCATACAATACAATACAATACCCAAAAACTTCAACACTGACCAATAGTAACACTTATGTAATGTCCTCATGTTTGTCGACAGGCCGGAACGCTTGAAATGCTGGAGTAGTCGTCTTGTAGGGGCCACGTGGCTGCAGACATTAATCCGCCCACGCGCCGAGGGCAGGGATCCATGTGTAGCGTCGTCATTTGCCGAGGCGCCATCCATGAGAACCTGCCCCCACTATCTTCAGCCCTCTTACCGTGCGCTTATCACGATTCTTATCTAACACGCTGCTGCAGGACACGTAGACTACTTTGCGGCCGTTCGATTTTAATTACGTTTCACACAGCGACATCAGACGCCGTAGATAATTTGCAGCACTTAACTATCGTCGTCTCTGCCTTTCATTACCACCTATAATTTTCGGCCAAACTTTATATTTTACTAATGATGATTATTAACTTACAACAAGCAAAGAGACGGAACTTTTCAAAACATGTGAGCACACATGACTTTTAACGAAATAATCTTTATACCTCATACTAATCAAGATCTATAATATGTGTTGAATATCAATTTTGAAACAATATCAGGAAAGACATAATAAAGACGCAATCGATGGAGATTGCAAGAGACGAAGACAGTGACTTAGCATATGTCAAACGTGGGGAGTACATTTTACTAACGGAAAAAATCGCACATTAATGTAGAGTAATGAAATTTCGTAATACATGTGCCTAGGTACCATACACTGCTGCACCAAAGAAACTAGTATGCGTATTCGAATACAGAGATATGTAGACAGGCAAATATGCCACTGCGGTCGGCAAAGCCCATATAAGACAACCAGCTTCGGCATAGTTGCTAGATAGGTTACTGCTGCTACAATAGCAGTTTATCCAGATTTAAGTGAGTTTGAAAATGTTGTTTTAGTCGACGCATGAGGGATGGGACATAGTCTCTCCGAGGTAGCGATGAAGTGGTGATTTTCCCATACGACTATTTCACTAGTGTACCGTGAATATCAGGAATCTGGTAAAACATCAAATCTCCGACATCACTGCGGTCGGAAAAAGATCCTTTAAGAATGGGACCCCTGATACATCTAGATTCGACACAGGTGACACGTACGTAAGCAACGACGACTGAAGAGAATCGTTCAGTGTGACAAAAGTGCAACCCTTCCGCAAATTTCTGCAGATTTCAATGCTGGGCCATCAACAATAGCCAGCGTGCGAAACATTCAACGCAACATAATCGATATGGGCTTTCGGAGCCGAAGGCCCACTGGTGTACCCGTGATGGCTGGACGACGTGAAGCTTTACGCCCCGCAGGGCTTGTCAACGCCGACTTTGCACTGTTAATGACTGGAAACATGCTGCCTGGTCGGAAGAGTCTCGTTTCAACTTGTGTCGAGCGGATGGACGTGTACTGGTATGGAGACCATCTCATGAATCCACAGACCCTTCATGTCAGCAGGGCACTGACCAAGCTGATGTGGGGCTTGTGCAGTTGGTACGTCTAGATACGACTCTGACAGGTGACACGTACGTGAGCATACTGTCTGATCACCTGCATCCATTCATATCCATTGTGCATTCCGACGGACTTGGTCAATTCCAGCAGGTCGATGCGACGCCCAACACGTCCAGAAGTGCTACAGGGTGGCTCCAGGAACACTCTCCTTAGTTTAAACACTTCCGCTGGCCGCTAAACAACCCAGACATGAACATTATTTAGGATATCTGGATGCCTTACAACGTACTCTTCAGAAGAGATCTCCAACCCGTCGTACTTTTACGGATTTATGGACAGACCTCCAGGATTCATGGCGTTAGATCCCTCCAGCAGTACTTCGGACATTATTCGACTCCATGCCAAGTCGTGTTGCGGCACTTCTGAGTGTTTGCGGGGCCCCTACATGATATTAGGCAGTTGTACCAGTTTTTTGCATCTTCAGTATATTTAAGTGATTAACAATGCATGATCACAGGTAAACGCAAGTGTGAGATAAGCCATTGCAGATGTGAAATGCTCGTACATTAATAACCGATCTAACTATCAGAATGTTGAATGCAAGCGTGCAAACGTGCTTGCATTGTGTTGTACAGGTACCAGATGTTGGTTTGTGGGATGGAGTTCCATACCAGATGCACTTCGCCGGCCAATAGGCAGACTACGGTGTAGTTGTTGTCCGATGATGTCCCTTATAAGATCGATTGGAGTTAGATCTGGTGATAGAGCTCGCCGAGGCACCATGTCGACACTGTAGAACATGTTGGGTTACAACAGCGGTATGTGAGTGAGCATTATCCTGTTGGAAAACACCCCCTCGAATGATTTTCTTGAATGGAATTATAATAGGTCAAATCACGACCTATGCAGTCAGAATGCGGAGGGCAACCATGAAAGTGTTCCTGCCGTCATACGAAATCGCACCTCAGACTATAACTACTGGTGCAGGGACAGTGTACGTAACACGCAGACTGGTTGGTTGCAGGCTCTAACCTGGCTTCCTTCTAACCAAGATACGACCAACACTGACACCGGGTCAGAACCAGCTTCTATCAGAAAACGCAATAGACATCCTCCCTGCCCTGCAATGGACTCTCACTAGGCACAACAGAAATCGCAAATGACTGTGGTTTGGGATCAATGGAATGCACGTCACAGGGCGTCTGGTTCGGGGCTGTTCTTGAGTTAACCGATCTGTAACAGTTCGTTGTGTCACTGTAGTGCCAACTGCTGCTCAAATTGCTGCAAATGCATATCTATGCGCCTTAGCAATAGTCCGAATGCGATGCTCTTCCCTTTCGGTAGTGCCATGGTCATCCGGAGCTCGGTCTTCTTACAATCGTACATTCTCGTGACGAAGTTGTAGCATTCATGCACAGTGGCTACATTCCTTCCACGTCTTTATGCAGTATCGCAGAAGGAATATCTAGCTTCTTGTAGCCCTATTGCACGACATGGTTCAAATTCGGTGAGATGTTGATAACGGGTTCTTCATCGCCTTAAAGGCATTCTTGACTAACATCAATTCAGCACGTCCAATCTCAAAGGTAAATAACGCTCACGACCATTACATTACGTGTTTAAAGAAAACCTGATTTGTATCCACGTTGTGGCTACTAGCGTCGCTCTTACGCGACTGTCGCGAAATTTGAACGGATATCATCTTTCAGACGTAGAAACACTCTTAC
The DNA here is from genome assembly GCF_023864345.2 of Schistocerca serialis cubense. Lineage (NCBI taxonomy): Eukaryota > Metazoa > Arthropoda > Insecta > Orthoptera > Acrididae > Schistocerca > Schistocerca serialis. The sequence goes on from NC_064646.1 coordinate 431,050,683, forward strand.
CAATTTTCGTTTATGTCGCAATACTGCTTTTTGGTGATGTGATTTCTTTCCCATCTGCGTAGTAAACGCTCTCTTGGATGAAACATTCCACCATAAGGCTGAGAGAAATCTAGAGAAGAATGTTGTCTTCAACAAGAGAGATTTGTCGGAAATTTCTATATTTGTGAGATTACAGAAAATTCCTCAAGCTGGGAGTGTTATCAGCTGACAATGCTCTCATGCAGTCGTGCGCCAGTAGTGGGTATTACGCTGTGACAGCGGTCTTCAGCGTATCTGAAACCAACTAAGCCCATTAAGCACCAGCCGTTCAAAGATTACCTCCCTTGAATTTTTTTGTCTCTTAAAGAATATGTATTGTGCGTTCCATGAAGTGTTACTTAGATCGTCATCCTTATCGACGCCAAATCGATGTCAATGACAAATCATTTCTGTTGCCATCTTATCCAGCACTAGGGCCATTGCATATCGTTTGTATTCGTTACTGTGTAACGCGTACTTCACGAGACTCGAAGTACCATTTCGCTCCTGTCAGGAACGTATCGTTACTCACATGTTTTCTTCGTTGCAAGCAGTTCATAACCGACAGCGCCAAATCGTATTCCTACTCATCCAATTCGTTATCCTCAGCAGACTCGGAGTAACGGAGCCGATTCGTTCTCGCCTATCTTCTTGCTCACCATGTGGAAACTTGGCGAATGACAAAATTTATTCGGTACTCTGTGTCACTAACGATTATCTGCCATTTAACACTTGTCCACTCGGGAGAAGTCAGTATTTGGAATTCTTCCGTTCCTTCGATCGACACGCTACAGCTTCCGCCGTACGGAAAATCGCCGGCTTTTTGACAGCCCACAGCCTTAAACCGTGTCCTCAACAGGTCTATGGCAAGTGGCCGGGACGCCACTGCAGACGTACTGTCGAATTGCCGCGTCTGTCTGTAGTGAGCTACGTGAAGCAGAGGTGTGAGATTCAGTTTGGAATTGGTTATCATTAATACCACTCCTGTCATGTTGACTGTCCATCCGTATGTTCATTCAACTGGCGCATTCAAGAATACGGTTGTACAAACTTGGTGGTTTAGTATAAATGTATTTATTTGTAATGGTTACATCAGTAACGACGTTAATTAATGAAAGTGACGATTAACAACTGGTTCGTCTCTCGACAATATTGAATCCACTGTTCAAAATGTTATTTGTACAGTCCTTCTCAGGACCGGTGTGTACACGAATATGGACCACCACCTCTGCGGGTCTCGCTGTATACTCATAAAACATGCAATGTGTGGTTTTCATTAGCAATAAGAAGGGCAGAAATTATGTTTATGATGATCTCTATTGCAATTTTCTGTGCAGGTTCCGGAACTCTCGGAACCGAGGTGATGCAAAACCTTTTCTGATATGTGTACTAATGCATGATTCTGCCAGCATGGCTTTCGCAAGATTCACACTTTTTTCTGTTCATCCGTGTACTCCATAAAGGTTTCATCTCCACACTGTCCTCAACATCATCTCATACAAGCCCCTCGACTTACATACGTGTAATTGAATAACAGTCATAATTCTTCAATAATTGTTCCCACTTTCTGTGACTTACATGACTTTCACTGTATACTTAACTGACCGTCTTTATCATATAAGTCGTCCTAAATCGAATCTAGGCTTAACCTTTTTTAGTACAGACATTTTATATTTTTGTGACATTGATCTTTCCCTCCACATTGTTGGTCGTCATCTGCCTATGCTAGATTATTGCAGATACTGTTAGCAAATTGCACCAGGCGGCTAAACAATATCTACTGGGGTCTTCCGGCCAATAGCATCGTAATTATCGTTTCATTTCATCAAATAAAAGGACGTAATATGAATGTCAGCAATCTTGCTTGCTACAGTTTAAACAAACATAACCAACTTCAGCATGACAGCCTTTAAAGTGTTAGTATTTCTTGGCATTTCAATGTTAAACAATATATTCGTCATAAGTCATTTTTCTCGTTCTTAACACACAGTATTCCTGAATGCGACTAACATAGGAATCTTTCTTCAAAATTACAACTTCGCTAGGATACTTACATGACCAGCTTCTCTTTATTTCATTTTTCGAGCCTTTCATTTGTGTTTTGTGCGTTTGTGGACTTTCAACACCTCCTTTCTTTCGCTTGTTAGTAACAAGGGCTGGGTACGTTCTACTTTGTCGTATGTGTTATCCTTGGGATCAAACCGAAGATTTCCTTATCTGACGGCGCGAACAATGTTATCGTCTAACACTTATATCACATGTCGCTGTAGTCAGTGTGAACATTAGCAGTCATTATGCACGATTACGTTACAGCAGTGGGGCAAGCAGCACAAGTGAGGTCGTAAGCGCCGTACACTACACTTTTTGCGCTTGCTCGATTGCAGTGTTGACCAAATTCTCAAACTTTGATTTCTGCTAGGTTAGACAGTCCAAATGTTCCAAGGAAAGTGATACTACATTTATTCCGTTGATTCATCCTAGTTCGTAATAACACGTTCGCGCATTAAATCCATTGGATCAAAATAATTGTGTGTAATATCACCTTCAACGCGTCTGTGAAAATTTGACAAGGCTCACTCCTTTCTATTCGCTCTTCAGTTTCTTCCTTTACATCGACCAGTTGCCTACGTCCCGAGAGAGAATATCGATTGCTGAAACTTCGCATTTTTTGTTATTATTTTTTTACGTAAGTGTTCGTCCCATTAGTTTCCGTAATTTTGATGTTAGTAAATTTCAGTATTTAAGAGCAACTGAAAATTGCCTAACATTAAATAATAGAGGAAGGATACTACCAATAACTAAAAACGTTAAAGAGAAATACATTGATCAAAAGTATTAAGGGAGCACTTGTTTCAACGTCCGATATGTTAAATCTGTTTTGATACAGGCGGTTCCTATGGTCCTACTGCACAGCTTGAGACCTTCGCTTTCAGTGTAGGCAATAATTAAAAACATTTGCCATCTATCGGCTAAGTTATGCATTACAGTGTAGGGTGACCCCTCAGAAGGGAGTGAGTACCGGTGTCGCAGTATTACCTGGTGAGGTACAAAGATGGCAGTTGTCATTTGTGGACTTTGATTGAACCAAGCATATGAACTGCGAGATCTTAATGCAGTACAAGTTGTAAGGGCAATCTGTTGGATCCAAAAAGGACAGACTTTCGGTCATGTTGCTGCAGATGTCAATGGCTCTCCACCATCCATAGGTTCAAAATGGTTCAAATGGCTCTAAGCACTATGGGACTTAACTTCTGAGGTCATCAGTCCCCAAGAACTTAGAACTACTTAAACCTAACTAACCTAAGGACATCACACACATCCACGCCCGAGGCAGGATTCGAACCTGCGACCGTAGCAGCAGCGCGGTTCTGGACTGAAGCGCCTAGATCCACTCAGCCACAACGGCCGGCACCACCCATAGGTTGTGGATACGCTTTAGGGAGACTGGTCAGAAGACAAGGCGAGTTGAAAAAGGTCGCTGACGTATTAAAACACCACGTAAGACCGATATGTGCCCATGTCTGCGTTGCGGCGTCGTATGGGTACCATCAGAGCAGTGCAAGGTTATCTCAGAAGGGCCACTCGAGCCATTGTGCGCGATCAGACTATAATGAAAAGATTACGAGAGACGACCTCACGACCCAGACCCCCTGTTCGAGTGCCTTGCTTGACATGGCAACATCTTGCGGTTCGCCTTCAGTCCTGCCGTTCCCACCTCAACTGCCAGTATCGTCACTCGCGAAATATGTCATTCACAGACGAGTCCTGATATCTTCTGACTCGAGGTAATGGCCGTGCTCGTGTGTGGAGACACGTGGTGAAGGGTACCTGCCAGATGTTGTCCAGGAAATTGACAGCCATGCGATCCTGTCGTTGTGCATCGTCGCCCTTACCTCGAGCATCCTGTTGGACAATGTGACTGGTGATGGCCCTGAATTCCTCCTATTGCCAGGGACTATGTGGTGGGTAAGAACAGGGTGTCTTGCGAAGCCTGGACACTAAAGTAATGAAATGGCTGGCGGTGAGTCCCGACATAAACCTTATCATGCTTACGTTGGACATGCTTGACAGACGTGATCGCTGTCGTCCTGTTCCGTCAGGCTCTCCAAGAACTCTCGTGGGCTCTCACTGAAGAATGGGAACAGGTACGACATGGCGACTTCAGTACTTACACGCAGCATGTCACCTAAGTGTCAATCAGTGATAAACGATCATGGAGGGAATACATGTTATTGAACCTTTCAAAGTCCAATGAAAAGCACCTGGAATGACTGGGTGAATGATTGTTTCCACTCTTCCACACCTGTCGGACACTTCAGTTCTTTTTATGTAAACAATCGATGTAATGATGTGTTCTTAATTCATGAAAGATAAAAGTATAATTTGGTAACATAGCCAATCCTCAACTACTGCTCAGTGGAGTGTGGCAGACCTCCAAAATCATGTTCCTCTAATTCTTTTGAGCGGTGTAGCTTAAGTTGCTACAATATATGAAACATACACTACTGGCCATTAAAATTGCTACACCACGAAGATGACGTGCTGCAGACGCGAAATTTAACCGACAGGAAGAAGATGCTGTGATATGCAAATGATTAGCTTTTCAGAGCATTCACACAAGGTTGGCGCCGGTGGCGACACCTACAACGTGCTGACATGAGGAAAGTTTCTAACCGATTTCTCATATACAAACAGCAGTTGAACGGCCTTGCCTGGTGAAACGTTGTTGTGATGCCTCGTGTCAGGAGGAGAAATGCGTACCATCACGTTTCCGACTGTGATAAAGGACGGATTGTAGCCTATCGCGATTGCGGTTTATCGTATCGCGACATTGCTGCTCGCGTTGGTCGAGATCCAATGACTGTTAGCAGAACATGGAATCGGTGGGTCCAGGAGGGCAATACGGAACGCCGTGCTGGATCCCAACGGCCTCGTATCACTAGCAGTCGAGATGACAGGCATCTTATCCGCATGGCTGTAACGGATCGTGCACCCACGTCTCGATCGCTGAGTCAACAGATGGGGACGTTTGCAAGACAACAACCATCTGCACGAACAGTTCGACGACGTTTGCAGCAGCATGGGCTATCAGCTCGGAGACCATGGCTGCGGTTACCCTTGACGCTGCATCACAGACAGGAGCGCCTGCGATGGTGTACTCAACAAGAACCTGGGTGCACGAATGGCAAAACGTCATTTTTTCGGATGAATCCAGGTTCTGTTTACAGCATCATGATGGTGGCATCCGTGTTTGGCGACATCGCAGTGAACGCTCGTTGGAAGCGTGTATTTGTCATCGCCATACTGGCGTATCACCCAGCGTGATGGTATGGGGTGCCATTGGTTACACGTCTCGGTCACCTCTTGTCGCATTGACGCCATTTTGAACAGTGGACGTTACATTTCAGATGTGTTACGACCCGTGGCTCTACCCTTCATTCGATCCCTGCGAAACCCTACATTTCAGCAGGATAATGCACGACCGCATGTTGCAGGTCCTGTGGTATCGTGTTGAAGCTACATGGGCAGCTGTACCTGCACACGCCATCCAATCTCTGTTTGGCTCAATGCCCAGTCCTATAAAGGCCGTTATTACGGCCAGAGGTAGTTGTTCTGGGTACTGATTTCTCAGGATCTATGCACCCAAATTGCGTAAAAATGTTCAAATTCAAATGACTCTGAGCACTATGGGACTTAACATCTATGGTCATCAGTCCCCTATAACTTAGAACTACTTAAACCTAACTATCCTAAGGACATCACACATCACCCAGTCGTCACGAGGCAGAGAAAATCCCTGACCCCGCCGGGAATCGATCCCGGGGATCCGGGCGTGGGAAGCGAGAACGCTACCGCACGACCACGAGCTGCGGGCCGTGAAAATGTGATCACATGTCAGTTCTAGTATAATATATTTGTCCAATGAATACCCGTTTATCATCTGCATTTCTTCTTGGCGTAGCAATTTTAATGGCCAGTAGTGTAGAAAAACAAAAGAGCTTCCCGACAGAATTAATATTAAATGCCATTACTTGCATACAATGTAGAGTAAATTATGGATAAAGACAAGATATCAGTACTATGCCGATGATTTGATAGCATCGTAACAAAGTCAGTAGAGCCAGTATGAAAGCGTAGCCTCGATGCTCCACTTCTGCATTTACATCCACACTCTGTAAAATACTGAAATGTGCAAAGTAGACGGTGGTACCAATAGTATTAACTATTAAGGTTTCTAACCATTCAGTTCGCGTATGGAGCGCCGCTGCAGTGAATGCTTGAATGCCTTTGTACGTACTGTAATTGGTCTAATCTTATCCTCGGAGTCCTGCAGAAGCAATACGTAGGAAAATCTAGTAATATAGTCCTAGATTCATCTTTTGGTTATGGTTATTGAAACTCTGTAAGTAGGCTTTTGTAGTATATTTATTTGTTTGGTTGTAGGCTGTATCCTCGAATTTACCAGCATCATTTTGTTTGTACATCTACGTATAATAAACTTTTAAAATTTACATGTGATTCTTCAGTATCTCCTGGCGTATTTGTTGATAGAACAGTGCAGGAGTTGCTCTGTCGGTTCATAGTGTCGTAAGGGCGCAATATTTCGGCGATGAGGCATGTAGCCATTGTCAGAGGCGCTGACGAACTGACCTCCTGGGGGAGTACGGACGACTTACACCCTTCCCCCACGTGAGATGTTCTGTACGCTGCCGACGGCGCGGATCGGCAGGCGAGAAGACTTCTGCAGACCATGGGGAAAATTCTAGAGAGGGTCCTCCTTAACCGAATACAGATGGCCCTCATCGAAGACAACACCCTCCGGGCAGAGTAGTTCAGTTTCCAACGGAAAGTGGTTCGGTCGACTGAACACGTATCCCAAAATATGTATTATGAAAATTCCACAGCTGCCATCTTCCTCGGCTGGGAAAAGGATTTTCATAAGGTGTGGCACAGTAACCTTGTATAGAAACTACTTCGACAAACAACCATCCCAGCCGTTTACACCAAACTCATAGACAGCTTCCTGTACAACAGAGACTTCATGGTTGAAACTGATGGGAAATGATCTCCATGAGATCGCTAAATGTAGGCATTCCCTTGGGGTCAATGCTCTCTTGAACCCTTTTTAATATCCATGTAAATGACATCCCACTAGAGCCAGGAGTGAGACGATACGACCTTCTTCACAAGCGGCAAACGACATCTCGTTTATATCAGAAGGCTACAGAGGCAAGTCTCTCCAGTGGAATGTAATTATGGTGTCGTCAAAACAACCCAGAGCTGAATGCGGGGAAATCAGACACCGTCTATTGCACACAGTAAATTCCTGTCTTCGAGGACAACCTAAGACTAAAGGTGCAGGAGCTACCCTGTAGGAATGAAGCGACGTTCCTGGGTCTCACATTGGACAGGAAGCTGCTTTACAGTCAACTCGTCAAGGAGAAGAAGCAAGAAGCCCTCTTCTAGGCAGCTAAGAATAAAAACCTCGAGCAAGGAAGGAAAAGGACACTATACAAAACAACCGTACTGTCCACGATAGCATATGGCTGCACCTCATGGGGCACTGCAAGCAGAACCACCAGATACCAGTTGCAAATCGTCCAGAATAAAGTGATGTGCTGGAGGCTAGACTCCCCCTCATGGACACGAGTCAAGGACCTTAACAAGATCACGGAGATGGACGTGTTAGATGAAACAGTCAGGAAGTTAGCCAAAACAGTCTACAATAAATTAGTCATCATTAGCGACAACTGCAGGCAGTTGACTAACGTGGGTCCTTTCAAACCAAAACTCTGATACAAACAAAGAGTGACACGCAGTGTGGTCGAAGAACCAACAGAATAAATTAGTGCTGACTAGAATAGATCAATTTCATGCCCTTTACACTATTGTTTACACAAATTTTACAGATGGATTACATCAATGTCATGTCTGTTTACGTCATTATATGAATGTCACTATAAGGAAGATACTTGTCGAAAAATCCCAGTTTATTAGGATAGATACACAACATTCAAGGAACCAGGTCAGCCACACAGATGTTATTTCTCACGTGAGATAGGACACTAAATTATGTTATATCCAACAAACTAGTTTAGACACAGGCTGCTTTGTTAATAAGAACAAAAAAAGTAACGGTACGACAACGTGACAGCAAAAGCTGCTTTAGAAAGAAGAGGCCAAGGAGGAAACCAATCCGATTGAATTTCTAAGGGGGTAGAATGAACCTTCATCCAATGAGGCGGATTGGCAGACTTTTATGTCGGAACCCAAATAACATTCCTGTCCCCCAGAGTCAAATAAAGAGTACCACACAGCACAAACAACAACAACACACGCAATAAGACACGTCGAATCGACAAAGCTGACGGTCCTTCCATTGACATGTGACCCAACACAAAAGAAGGCTACTGAGTCGGCGTCTATGCTCGGCGACGCCAACCGGAGGGCACCGTATGCGGTAGCTTGGGTGTGGCTACACCGTCCGCCATGGCTGCCAAACTTTGTGTTTGCTGATTGTCTTCTTAATTAGACCCAGTGCTGGTTCCCAAGCCTTGCTGAGATTATAACTGCAGACCTAGTTGATGAGATTATTCCTGGTCCGTAGCTTGATAGCCTCTCTAACGATGCTCTCCCATATTTGGAGGTCTCTACTAACATTCTGGTACGTCCGTATTATATCGCACGAGTTTCGGACAAACAATTCTCTCGACCGCCGACTTGTTGCATAAACTAGTCGAATGTGTCGCTAGTGCCCTAGCCATCGATCTTCGATGGTGCGCACTGTTTGTTCAATATTCACTGAGGTGACATAAGTCATGAGATACCTCTTAATATCATGTCGGACTTCCTTTTGCTTGGAGAATTGCAGCAACTGGACTTGACATGATCTAAACAGGTCGTTGCTAGTACCAGCAGAAATACTGAGCCATGCTGCCTCTATAGCCGTCCGTAGTTACGAAATTGCAGAGTTTTGTGCACGAACTGACCTCGAGATTATTTCTGAAAAATGGGCGATCTGGGTCGTCAAAAAAAAAAAAAAAAAAAAAGAAAAGTCTCTGAGCACTGTGGGACTTAAGTGGGACTTGACATCTGAGGTCGTTAGTCCCCTAGAACTTAGAACTACTTAAACCTAACCAACCTAAGGACATCACACACATCCATGACCGCGGTAGGATTCGAACCCGCGACCGTAGCGGTCGCGCGGTTCCAGACTGAAGCGCCTAGAACCGCTCGGCCACTCCGGCGGGCTGGGTGGTCAAATCATTCATTCGAATTGTCCAGAATGTTCTTAAAACCAATGGCAAACAATAGTGGCCATGTGACATGGCACATTGTCATCCACAAAAATTCCGTCTTTGTTTAGGAACATTAAGTCCATTAATAGCTGCGGATGGTACTCAAGTGGCCGAAAATAACCATTTCCATCCATTCAGCTGAATCAGAGGACCCCGTCCATTCCATGAAAACACAGCCCACACCGTTATAGAGTCACAACCAACTTGCGCGGTGTCTTGTCGACAACTCGGATCCTTGGCTTCGTGGAGTCTGCACCCCACTCGAAACCTAGTACCAGCTCTTACTAACTGAAATCGAGACTCATCTGACCAGGCCACCGTTTCCAGATCGTCTAGGGTCCAACCGATATGGTCACGAGCCCAGGAGAGGCGCTGCAGGTGACGTCGTGGTATTAGCAAAGGCACTCGTCTCGGTGGATTCGTCTGCTGCCATGGCTCACTAACACCAAATTTCGTCGCACTGTCCCAACAGATACGTTTCGTCGTACGTTCTACACTGATATGTGCAGTTATTTCAAACATTTCTGCTTGTCTGTTGACAGTGACAAGTCAAACACCGCTGTTGTCGGTCGTTAAGTGCGTTGTACGTGGCGAGAGGTAATGCCTGTAATTTGGTATTCTCGGCACTCTCTTGACACTGGATTACAGAATATTGAATTTCCTGACGATTCCCGAAATGAGATTCCCCATGCGTCTAGCTCCAACTACCATCCCACGTTGAAAGTCTGTTAATTCGCTTCGTGCGGCCATAATCACGGCGGAAACTTTTTCACATGTATCACCTGAGTACAAATGACGGCTCCGCCAATGTACTGCCCTTTTACACCATGTGTACACGATATTACCGTCATCTGCATACTTTCATGTCGCTGATCCACGAGAGCCCCTCCTAGCACAGAGTAACAATGCGGACGCGGTCGAACCGCGGTATTGACCGTCTAGGCATGGTTGAACTACAGACATCACGATCCGTGTACCTCCTTCCTGGTGGAATGGCTGGAACTGACCGGCTGTCGGACCCCATACCCCATCCATCTAACAGGCGCTGTTCATGCATGGTTGTTTATATTTTTGGGCGGGTTTAGTGACATCTCCGAACAGTCAAAGTGACTGTGTCTGTGATACAATATCCACAGTCAACGTCCATCTTCTGGAGTTCTGGGAACTGGGGTGATGCAAAACTTTTTTTGATGTGTGTAGTTAGCCTAGTCAACGAAGGGCAAGAAAGATCTATTTGAGGAAAAAATTCATATAGTCGCAAATTTTTGTACACAGGCAGGAGAGAGTCTCATGAAAAACATAGTAAAAATGTTGGCGACTGGGACGTGAGCGTGTAGAGAGGAGACTTTAAAGATCAGTCCATTTTCTTTTTCTTGAATAACTCGAAAACTGCGGCTTCTAGCGAAAATAATATCTTAGTGTGAAATTAAACTAGAAAGCAGATGTTATTCATTTTATTCTCTATGACTAACAGCTTCTGCGTTGCGGGCTCTGGCTCTGAGCACTATGGGACACACATTCGAACTTGCTGGGACTGGAAAATCGCCAAGGTATAAAAGTAATGTTTTCTGTTAAATGAAGTGGATTACGAACAAATATTAAATGGGTTTATCGCATGTAAGTGCAGCAGAACCGCATTAGGGGACAAACAGTGTTATCGGGATGTGACGGGGTGGAGGGGATGGAGGTGGTGGAGGGTGGACACGAGAGGGAAGGCAGGTTGTTAGATTACGGTGATGCACTTCCACCCGTCGTAGGTCTGCAGACTGAAGAGCGAGCAAGGGAAACTCCACTCTCTCTACCCCACTACGTCACAACAAGATACTGCAGGATGCTTCAGAAGTTAATAGCGACCCTTGCGCAGCTCGCCAGACGAATCACTGGCGATGGAGTGCCCAGACTTGTCTGGTGTGTTTATTTTCCACAAAGAGTCTGAACACTGCATAGAATATAGGTTTGAGTTACTAATAATACTAACACAAGACAGCCGGCCGCTGTGGCCGAGCGGTTCTAGGCGTTTCAGTCTGGAACTGTGCGACGCTGCGGCCGCAGGTTCGAATCATGTCTCGTGCATGGATGTGTGTGATGTCCTTAGGTTGGTTAGGTTCAAGCAGTTCTACATTCTAGGGGACTGATGACCTCCGATGTTAAGTCCCATAGTGCTCAGAGCCATTTGAACCATATTTTAATGCAAGAAAAGGGTATGGATCGATTTTATCTAAATGTCTGCACACTATTGTGCACTGCTAAGTGAAAATGCTTCTTTCACCGAGCTCCTTTTTACTTAGTACACTTACGTTCAGTTTGTTAAGTGAGTATTTATTTGCAACCATTAAAAGAGCTTTTATGTAAAAGACGTTCCTGTAAACAATGACTGAGATGTGTTTAATGCGTACCTGCTATGTTGTCAGTGACCTGGGTAGTGTTGGTGGGAATGTGTTTGTATTGGTAAATGTGGCACTTTGCTTGGTAGTGAATTAATAAGTTACACTACTTCTGTCAACAGTAATTCTGTTGCTGGTAGACTATAAAAACTGTTCCATTCAGTCATTGCTGGCGACTGTAAAGTGGGCTGCTTTGAGTGGAGGCACTTACCACACGTCTGCAGTATATCTTGCAAGGTGGGGGTGAATTTGTCTGATGGAATGGGAGTGAGTATGTCTGATGGAATGAAACTAATCATGTTCAAGTCTAGGACAGTAATCTAATATAATTCATTGCTTGACTTGTGTTGAACTACCTGAAGTTTCATAACATCTAAGTGACCTACTTCTGTTGCAGAGACGGACAGTTTAAGCCTGTGGTGCTCTTCAGGTGCAAGGAGAACAGAGGCTGGGGTTTTCATGTTGCGAAAAGTATTCCAGCCACTGATAGCGGACACAATGAAATTGTCGAATATGTATTGACAGCATGTCCCTCATGGAGCAGGCTGTTCTGTGCGGTTGACGGTTCACAGTACCATTTGTTGGGCTTCTTTTTTTTTACATAAGGTCTCACTTAACAGCTGCAAATAAGTACTCACTTGAACTGAAGATAACTCCGTTACATAAACACGAGCTCAGTGAAGTTATTTTGTTCATTCAAATAAGTGAACTGGACAGGAAATGCTGACTAAGAATCAGTTTCACTTCAGCAGTGTAGAAGAGTGTGCAGAGATGCACATAGACTATTTCATGTAGCGTTCACGCACTTTGTGGAAAGTAAACACCCAGATGGGCGTGTTTGCACCTTGCATCGCCAGTGATTCATAAGGCGAGCTTGGAAGGAACTGTGTAACTCTGTGACTCATGCTGTTGTTGCTTCTTGTGATATAGTGGGGCAGAGAGGGGACTCACCAGCTCGCTCTTCAGTTGGCAGACCTATGAAGAAGGGAACTGCATGACTACATTCCGGCAACTTGCTTTCCCTCACGCTTTTAGTCTCCACCCCTTCCTCCCACCCGTCACAACCATGCAATACAACTCACAACTTGCTCCTTAGTACGGGTCAATTGAACATAGATGTGGTGCACACTTTCTATATTTGATCTTAATCCACTTCATTTATCTGTAAAATCCCATTTTACAGCATTAATACACTATTTTTAATAATCTGCAATGTTTCCTTCCCCTGCAACTCGGAAACTATTAGTGCTAGAGAAAATTTAATCAGATCTTTTTTGTTGGAAATTTAATATACACTCATGCCCATAAATTAAGTATAATTGCAGAATGTGGTGCTACACAACGCGACACTACACAAAACTGGCGCTAATAGCACAGACACATAGGGAACACACACGACACAGACCTGTAAGTCCACGGTATTGATGATAAGTAGAGAAAACCGTCTCGAAACACATGTGCTACAAAACGCCACTGTTTCCTGCGCATGTATCCCGACATCAGTATGGGATATTATCACCATGCACACGTGCACAGGCCGCACAACGGGTTGGCATACTCTGGATCAGGTGGTCGAGCAGCTGCTGGGGTATAGCCTTCCATTCTTGCACCAGCACCTGTCGGAGCTCCTAAAGTGTCGTAGGGGTTTGAAGACGTGCGGCGATACGTCGACTGAAAGCATCCCAGACATGACGTCCCGATACACTGACCTGTTACAGTTCCTATGTCAAAGACATGCAGAGATATACGTGCACCAATCATAATCCCACCCCACACTATCAAACCACGACCTCCATAACAGGTCCCTTTCAAGGACATTAAGGGGTTGGTGTCTGGTTCCTGGTTCACACCAGATGAAAATCCAGTGAAAATCACTGTTCAGACTATACCTGGACTCGTCCGTGAACATAACCTGGGACCACTGTTCCAATGACCATATACTGTTGTGGGGCGGCAGGTGGAATAATTGTTAATGTTCCTATTATTTATTTAATGCTGTTGTTTGCTGTTCTCAACACTGGCTCTCTAACTACAATATTGGCAACCAGAAAGTGATTAGCAAAACGTGAAGCCTGTAATTAGAATTCCTAGTGCCCACTTCATCTGAGAAATACATTTATAGCTACAGCTTATAGCTCTGAGGAATTGGGAGATTGTCTGGGATTCATAATCAAAAACCATTCTCTCTAAAATGTTCACTATATTCTGAAAGTCACAGACCAAAAAGAATCCACACAATCCAACTACCAGAGCAGTTCAGAGTCTAATGCGCTGATGCAACTATAACTGTTCAAATTAAATGTTTCAGTGAATGCTCGCCATAATTTGATGATAATGTTCATCAAACGCCACGCTAATAATGGTAGAATGTCTGTCCTGCGGCGGCACGTGAAAATACGACATACGCAAACTAAAGATAGATCATTAACGTCATCCCAAAATTAACACTTCACCCGAAAACGATTTCATGGTTACGTGTATCCCGAGTAACTTATTACTGCATCCGAGGCTGTTTATATCAACGATACCGACGCGGCGCGACTCCCGGCACAGATGGTGCGCTAATCAGCGTCTGGAGAGAACTGGGGTCTTCCTTTTTCACGCAGCTTTCTTATATATAAAGCCGCGGTGCGGACGGCTAAGGGAACGCCTGATCAAATCTGCTCTCCCGACTAGCCGCTGGGCTAGTAATGCACCACTTTAAGTTATCGAATAAATCATGGCTTCCTTTGCTGATGGCCGATGAAGCTCTCAATTTAAATGTGCAATCAGCACACAGGTAAGTAATCATAATAAAAGTCTGACGTGGCTAAGTCAAATATTTTGGGCGAGATAATTAATTTAATTACACTACACACAGTAGACGAGCTCTGAACTTGCCCTTTGGAGATACGCTATCGCTATAGTTTTATAGTTATTCAGTTGAAACTTCTCACATCTTTATGATTATAGCGGATTTCCATTCTACTTAAATTTAAACGTTCTAGCTTTATTTATTCGCCTACTTAATCTATCTTGCTTCCTTAATTTTTTAGATAAAAAAGCAGAAAATCATGAATTTCAACTCAAATTTTAATTTGTGAGAGCCAGAATACTGTTTCTACTAAATTATTATGCAAAAGGAATCTAAATACAAATTTTAAGTTTCTAGCTCTTTTCTGTTGCGCCAATGATTTTTACAGAAAAACGTCCAAATTTCGAAAATGGTTGAAGTTATTGAACAGATATTCGACACATATTGATTTAGTATTACTCCTGACATGCTAGAAACGTTTCAGGTTATTTACTTGATTTTTAAAGTATTGCGCAACATTTATGACGTCAGAGCTAGTTACAGCGGACTGGCTGGCACACAATGGAAAGACTGATGTTAATTTTATAAGGCGTGAGTAGGCTGCTTCCCTACACTGTGTTCTTGACGCCAGGCTTTACGGCGTCTCCTGTGATCAGGGGTCAGTAGAATGCACATTGCAGGTCTCCAGGGGAGTAAACCATGTCTGTTCAGTCGTCTGTATACTGTGTGTCTGAAGACACCTGTTCCAGTGGCTGCGGTAAGGTCCCGAGCAAGGCTACCTGCAGTACTCCGTGGCCGTCTGCGGGCACTGATGGTGAGATATCGGTATTCTTGTGATGTTGTACGCTGTGGACGCTCCGTACTGAAGCGCCTAGACACATTTCCTGTCTGCTGAAATCGTTGCCATAATCTTGATATCACACTTTGTGACACACGGTGGGCCTGTGCACACTTACTCGCTGTACCGTACTCTGACATGCACCAACACACCTCTGCGTATGTGGACTGCTGCCAGCGCCACAGTGCGACGACCGCAGGTCAAATGCACTGCATGGTCAACCCCGAGGTGATTTAAACCCGCAAACCGCCCACCAGAGCGTTGGTTCACCATTTATCAGCATTATCCTTAATTTATGAGCATGAGTGTAGTTTAATTCTGCACTGAGGAAAAATTTTCGTTAGAAACTATGGTTTTCGAGTCATCAGAAAAATAAAAAACTGATTTTAAACGCCTTGCACTCCCACCCCCCACAGCCACGCTCATGGCGTACATTTTTAATATGTTTTTAAGGCACTCCTCCTAACACATTACAAAAATAAGGGACTAAAGGAAATTTTTTCCCTTATTTTCCTTCACTGATCGAACTAATTGTACTAATAAAGAAGGGACAAGTAACGAATGCACGTTCGAGAAAAGCACAGACGCCAAACAAGACAATCCGCCCAGTAAAGAGGGAAGGATCGCCAGATACCTCCTGTACTGAATCATCCCGTCCTTCTTTCCGCATTATTTAAGAAAACCACGGGAAAGCTAAATTAGAAACACCAGATAGAGATTTGAACCCCTATCCTCCTGAACACTGGTGCAGTGTCCTAACGATTGTGCAACCTCCCTCGGTAATTGTCTTCTCTGGAGGAGTCTAAGAACAGCACACGCCTAAAAAGTTATATCATTTCTATTTGGCAAACAAATTTAAAAGATCATTTAAAACGTCAGGGGCTTTGTAAGCACCCCAAAATTGTCACATAAATGTTCCAAAACTTAGTTGCCCACGACTTATATCTTCCAAGAAGACACAATGAGAACTGAATCGTTTGTTTTGAAGGAGGCACGTGTTCAAAGGAACCAACTTTTCAGGAGAACAAAAACTGAGTGTGCTTCACATGTGATTACTTTTATATTATATTTGATTTTTCCCATTAAGATTATGATAAGTAAGCCTGTTTACCAGATCATGTATACAAATATAAACATTTTTCTTCTCAATCAGGGGTATCTAAGTCAGTAGACATGTGTCCTTTATAAAATGAATAATGGTTTTTCTATATAGGAACAATAGGATAAATGTTCATCGTGTTCACAATGAGTTGTTGACCATGTGAGCATGTTCTTGCAAAATTCATTGTGCTTCAGACAGATATACTGCATCACCTTGCTATGTCTTGTAGTTTCTTGGAATAAATAGATATTTTCTGAGTGTAAGCTTTGGAAGTTGGCAAATGTGTCCTGCCAGTAGACCCTTCAGTATGTTTTATCAGTCTGAAGGTGTTCCTTAGAAGCCCCCTGATGTATATGTGCGACACAGTTACTGCTGCTTTTAGGCTGTACACAAAGTGTGAAAATTGGCTGACTGCAGACGATTGTTTTCTTTCTCTCCACAGAAAGTGCACCTTATTATACTGTTTGGGGTACCGTCGTTTGTAGTCTTTGATGTTTTCGGTTTTCATCAGTGTTACAATTTGCCAAATTTACTTGATTCTGCAACCTCTCTAGTATCTTCGTCTGTCGCGTGGGTTGGTCTTTCGAAAATATCTTGTTATAATACCAAAACCTCGATCGCAGGGAAGGAAAATCTGTCCCCTAAGCAACCAACAAAGACAGATTGGGCTTAACTTCTCGTCGACATCTGTCATTAGAGATAGAACACAAGCTCGGACTGTGTCCAGAGTGGAGAATGAAGTCGACCATAACCTTTCAAAGGAACCGTCCCAGCATTTGCTTGGAGCAATTTAGGGAAATCACGGAAAACCTAAATATGGATGGTCGGATGTGGATTTGTTCCCAATGCCCCTAACTCACATCGGAAAAAACGCAAAGCTGTCTTATTCTCTTCGGAACGTAATCATTTATATGCTATGGAATGAGGGAACATTCTTTATTTGGACCTTTACAAGCCTGTCCTTCATGGTATACAAATATTGCAGTCTTAGCGGTCTTGAGTTTGTACTCCAAACACATTCACCCACAAGTGCCAATGATAAAAAACTTTCTGAATTGGAATATGTGGCAGGTGCAAGTTCTATATGTAATCCACAACAACCCGCACACATGATCGGTAATAGATCTGATTTTTCCATTTCTTTGATTCTGGCAAGGAACTTTTGAGAATGCTTCTTGTGAACGTTTCATTTATTTCTTCACATTTCTAATAAATGGTTTGTGGTTTTCAAAATCAGTATCCATAGCTATCTTTGAAATACCTGTGACAGAAGGCGTAAGTTACTCTTATATCTGGATGTCGTGACAAAAATTGCTCTTGCAGTGTTGTGACAATTAGTTTAACATGAAGGTATTTGATGCGTAAGCCACAATAGTGTTTCTTTTTTTCCTCACTGGAAAGCATTCGGTTTGAGCTTTCATGAGTTCACAGATTTTACCTAGCACTACTTGACTTTTGAAGTCTTCCCCCTTGTCATTCGGAGATTTATTGTGAAGGAGGAGTCTAGAGAATCAACGAAGTTTCTTTGTAGAAATGTCGTAAGGCACATTATAGCTCGTTTATACACCTTGAGTCAACACCCTTCCTTGGAGAGACAATAACAAATTAGAAGACTTAGATTTACGCAATTCTATATGAGTTTCGGAACTTGAAGTTCATGCTGAACTATTTGAGCACCAGTCAAACTTTGTAGAGGTGTATCTTGTTTGTTTTTTATAGTCAGATCCTGGAAATAAGAAAACATTTGTAGTTGTTCATCATCACTGAATAGTTTCAAGCAGTCTTTGTTACATCTGCAAAGAACAAACGTGAAACATAATCTACAACACTTGGTGTTCCATATGACCATGGAAAGGTTCTGATTGTAGATCGTACTTACTGGCATCCCGTGGCTCCTTCTCTGCTACACGTTTTCCTCTGTGACTACCGTACTCTGCACCAGATACTCTTGATTTCTTTGTGACAGTCAGCTTAAAGAAGTCTCTGTGTCCAACACCACATTTCCTTTTCATTAAAGAATTGTTTCAATGCTGCATTAGGCCTGGAAGTGAACAGTCTTCAGCTTCATTACAGTCCGCCATCTTACAAACACTGTTTCTGGTGGCAGAGTCACAAACTAGTCTATCATTCGTTTGTTTTTACAATGGCACAATTACGTGAGAAGTATCCTTGTAAAAACTAACATTGTTTTGCTGGCGTTCACAAACACGTAACGGATGCAGGTAGAAGTGCCAGTTCTTCACGGGAGATGTATTTAAGCTTAAAATACATGCTGATGATAGTAAACCAATTTCGCAAAATTGAGGACAACTGAACTCAAAACCAAACCATTCAACTAGCGTAGGAATTAACATTGCCTAGGAGCTCTTGTCAGCAGACTACGAGCAAAGTGTCGGTTCATTCGTTTCAAATTAGAGTGTTCAGTGAAGTAAAAGAATAGAACCTCCTGGCAGATTAAAAGTGTGTACGGGACAAGGACTCGAACCCAAAATTTTGTCTTTAGCGGGGAGTGCTGTTACCAACTTTATTTTTTTGTCTATCTGTTTCTTTGTCACCTTTCTCATGTAGCTCTGTGCGGATCTCACATGACATCTCTCAAATTCCATCGATGAAAGCTTTAACCATTATTTTTTCTTATTACTGACAGTGGCCAATACCCTGACGTACACGCCGAGCAAGTGTACCGGCTTCAACTGAGCTATCCAGACTCGATTTACAACCGGCCCCCACCGCCTTACTTCCTCCAGTATCTCTCTCCTACCTTTCGAGGTCCTGAGTTCGAGACCTAGTCTGGTACATAGTTCTAATCTGCCAGGAAGATTCAAAGCAGCGCACACTCCACTGCAGAATGAAATTCATTCTGGAAACTAAATGAATGCATAATGAGTGGCGAATCCGCGCGCCGTTACAAATATATCTTGAGAAAGATGCAGGCACTCTTGTCATTAGCTCACAGACGAGGCACGTTTTCATCTATCGAGATATGCTATTGTTAATACGAAAAAAAAAAATTATCCTCTTCGCTGGGAAACACTATGCCACGTTGCACTTCGACGCTTTTGTGAATTGTTTTGTCATCTACACAACTAATAAATCCCACTCGATTATTTAGGCACGATGGAACATCCCCAGTCGTCTAACGGCGTTGTCGTTTCGGAGGAACATTTGCCAGTGCTTTCTTATTATCGTGCGATTAATTATTATTTGCGGTTTGTTTGAAAGGAATCCAGGCCTACAAGTGCCTTAATACGTAAGTTGGAACTTAAATAGTGGCAACACTGCTGTGGAGACACTATGCAATGGAATCTACTATTGTCGCTGATAGCACAAGTTGTTGACATACCTATCTTACCTCCGAACAAATGGACTCACCCGGCCCACGCCATCGACGTGTACACAATCGGGGGAAACACAGTCACTCGTGAGCGAGCGGTCTAACGTAACGGTGTCACCATGTTTGCGAAACAGGAACAACGGAGTTGGATCAGGATTTAATGTGCCAGAGGTTGTACAGCACGACAGTGTCAACAAGGTCTTCAAGAGGCGTGCGGGGAATCGTCATTGCCGTGCAGAACAGTGGCACGTTGGGTAAAAACCTTCAACGAAGGTCGGCAGACTGTGGCAGATATGCATCGGGCAGGTCATCCTAGCGTCTCTGAAGAAGAAGTGTATGCTGTTGCAGCGTTAGTGGACAGTGATCGAAGCCACACGATTCGTGAGCTCTCCCACGAAACCGGATTAGCGCATACGACTGTGCTTCGCATCCTGAAGGAACGCCTGGGCATGCCAAAAATTGCATCGCGATGGGTTCCGCATGACTTGACGGAAATGCAGAAATGGATGCGTTACGACGCTGCTCAGACGCACTTGGAGCGCTTTGAGCGCGAAGGAGGGACTGTCTTACGCCGCATCGTAACACTGGATGAGACATGGGCCACTTCGTACGAGCCAAAACTGAAACGCCAATCCAACGAATGGTGTCATTATGGGTCGCCGTGAAAGTCGAAAGTGCGTCAGGGTCCCAGTATAGTGAAACTCATTGTGAGTCTCGTGTACGACTGTGATGGTGTTATACTAACGCCGGCCGCTGTGGCCGAGCGCTTCTAGGCGCTTCAGTCCGGAACCGCGCTGCTGCTACGGTCGCAGGTTCGAATCTTGCCTTGGGCGTGGATGCGTGTGATGTCCTTGGGTTAGTTACGTTTATGTGGTTCTAAGTTTAGGGGACTAGTGACCTCAGATGTTAAGTCCCATACTGCTTAGAGCCATTTGAACCATTTGTTATCCTAACGCATTACGTTCCTCCACGGCAGACCGTCAATGTACAGTATTACTGTTCGTTTTTGGAGCATCACCTGCGACCGGCTTTGCGAAAGAAGCGGCGACGCGTTCTGCGCAACCCATTCTTCATTTTGCACGACAATGCACGGCCGCGTATAGCGCAAGTTGTGGCTGCTCTGTTCGGTCGATGGGAATGGGAAGTACTGTACCATCCACCATACTCCCCGGACGTAAGTCCTTGTGACTTTGATTTGATTGTCCGCAGCTCATGGTCGTGCGGTAGCGTTCTCGCTTCCCACGCCCGGGGTCCCGGGTTCGATTCCCGGCGGGGTCAGGGATTTTCTCTGCCTCGTGATGACTGGGTGTTGTGTGATGTCCTTACGTTAGTTAGGTTTAAGTAGTTCTAAGTTCTAGGGGACTGATGACCATAGATGTTAAGTCCCATAGTGCTCAGAGCCATTTAAACCATTTGATTTGATTCCGAAGATGAAGGAACCACTTCGTGGCATTCGCTTCACAACTGTTCCAGAGATTCGACAGGCACTAGACCGCTCCATTCGCACCATAAACGGAACAGGCTCTGCTAACGGTATACTACGCCTTCCACATCGCTGGCAACGGGTTCTACACAACTCTGGTGACTACTTTGAAGGACAGTAACAGGTGAAAACATATAACTCTTTTGAATCGGTTGTGAATAAATAGTTGCCACAATTTAAGTTCCAACCTCTTATCGTGCGTCTACGAAGCACGCAAGACAACGAGAAAACACTCATTACAAAAGAGAGTTTGGAATACAGTGTACGAGATTAAGCGCATTTATACTAATTATAACTTAAAGTCAGCCGCCATGTTTTTCCGTCTGTATGTGAAGGTTATTCTCAGGATCTTCTGTAGGAATTTTGATACGATCTTCACTAATGGGTAGACAGATTCATGAGGAAGGCTTGTGAATACTGTACAGTTTATAGCACGGCCGTAGACACTGAGTGCTACTCTTGCGAAGCCTGAGGGAGTCGGGAGTCCTGTATGAAAATTGAACCACCTGTTGTATGTGCTACAGTGACACTTCGAGGCGAGGTAAATCAGCGTCTTAACTTCACTTCAGTGTCTTCATTTGCCTTGGAAACACTGTGGGAATGCCGCTGTATCTAATGAGCGAGGCACCTTATAGCCGGCATGTGTCTTCAATCAAAGCTGCAGGGGCATTGACCACGCAGCGCGTGGCGCGTCCGATAGGCCGTAAGGAGCCGCTTACGAAGTTAATGCGACCTACAATGGTCGCCATTGTGTCTGCACATTACCGTCCCTGCTCTCTGTTGATGATTCATTGTCCGTCTGACATCTGTGGGTACCACGCCACTAGGTCGTTGTACACGACTTACGCGTCAAGCAGCACGAACTACGCGTTAGCAAAGGGTCCTCAAAAAGCGCGCCGGTTTTGAATCACGTGATATATTCTTGATCGTCGGTTGACCACAATGATGTTTGTAATTTCGGTTTTCATCAACATTCCGACTGTTGCTTCAGTTTGAATTTCTAACATTTCTTCATTGTATGTTTAACCATAGCGCAGTTTACTATTGCAGAATGTATGTTAATAGTGAAAACATTTTATCAGAACGGAGAAAGCTATGCAGCAACTGTGAAGCGTGTTCGTAAGATTCTTGGGTGCAATGAAGCACTGAATGAAGCCAAAATTGCCAGTCATATTATAAAGGTCAAAGAAATTGGTTCAACAGCAACATTCAGAGTTTTGCACACCCTCGCTCTGGCCGATCTGTGCAATATATTGCGGTACGGTAGTTCATGACAGAATTGTTGTCAGTCCAGTGAAGTCGGTTCTTCGCAATTCCCAAGATTGGGCTTAGGATATTCTACAATATGGCAAATTAACCGGTATGATTCTCATTATCATCATTACGGAATTCAGTTAACGCGGCAGA
Organism: Schistocerca serialis cubense; assembly: GCF_023864345.2. NCBI lineage: Eukaryota > Metazoa > Arthropoda > Insecta > Orthoptera > Acrididae > Schistocerca > Schistocerca serialis. The sequence goes on from NC_064646.1 coordinate 431,073,342, forward strand.
TTAAACAAACCGATTTCAGAAAAGGCCATATTCTGTAGCCTGGTTTCATAGAAGACGACTCTTTTTAAGAGGAACATCACCTTTTGAATGAGGCGCACTTCCACTTAAATGGATTTGTGAATAAACGCAAATTTCCAACTACACATCAGCAAATCGCTGCGCAGTTCAATAGGGAGAAATACACTGATGAGCCGAAACATTATGACCACCTGCTTAATAGCTTGTTAGTCCGTCTTTGGAACGAAACACATCACTCTTCTGTGTATCCGGGATCCAACAGTTTGCTGGTAAGTTTTTAGAGGTATACGGCATTAGATGCCTACGCATAGTTCACGTAATTCGCGTAAATAATGGGGCGCTGATTTGCATACATGGTGATGGCGGCTAATGGCGACCCAGATGGGGTCCACAGGATTTACATCAGGCATATTTGGTCACCGAGCCGTCAACCTAAGTTCACTATAATACTCCTCAAACCACTGCAGCACGCGGTTCTGGCTCCAAGACTCGAACAATTATACTGATGAAAGATGACATCGCTGTTTAGGAGGACATCAAACACAAAGGAATGCAGGTGATCCATACCTGTCAGCGTGTCTTTTATTACCACCACAGGTCCCATGGAAGTGCAGTAGAAAGTCTCCCATAGCATAACAGTGCACCCACCAGCTTCCATCCATGGCACGCTGCATGTTTCGAGCCGCTGTTCACCTCTATGATTGCGTTTGTGTCGATGACCATCGACCTAGTGTGTCAAAAATACGATTCACCCGAAGAGCCGACACTTTCCCGTTGATAGACGGTCGAATCCCGATGTTCCCGTGGCCACTGCAATCGATGTCGTTGGGTCAACATGTGAACAGTTAGGGGTGATCTGCTACTGAGCTCCAAGTTCAACAATATACAATCAATGGCGTGCTCCGAAACACTTGTGTCTGCACCAGGATTATGCACTTTCAGCAGAGATGCCACAGATCACCATCTGTCCTACTTTACAGACCAGACAAGGATCCGAATCCCACGTCCTGTGAGGAGTCGAGGACGTCCAGCCTATTTAGCACTTAGTGGTAGTTTCATTCTCGTTCTGTCTCTTTCCTTAAATGCTCACGACAGTAGGATGTGAACATTTGGCCAGCTTCGCCGTTTTCGAGATACTCGTTAACAGGCTATGCATAATAATAATTTTCCCTTTGTCAGAGTAGTTTATCTCAATGTATTTCCCCATTTTCAGACCATATTTATGCCAGGGTGATCCCCCATCCGTGTCTGCTCCCCTTACATACGTCTTTTAGCGCGTCACGTGCCCGTAACGCCGCCTAGGCGGCATCCGACGTCGCGGTAGGCAGTGATCATAATGCTTTGGCTTATCGTCGTACATCCACATCGAGAGACCTTTTGATGATGCTTTTGGGTGGACGGTATCATCGATTCGCATTTTTTTTTTACTAAGATGTGGCAGGACAAGCCGTGACAGTCAATGGAAACCGTAATCATGCCATTATAAGAGGTCTCTTATGGCCTCATTTCAGTGGATTGTACTTTCAAGAGTTGTGAGTTTAGCAGGATCGTGCTCCGTTAGCGGTTTCGGATCACCTCATCACCAACAATGGCCACGAAAGTCATGTCATTTAACCCCTTGCGATTTTTTTTCTTTGGGGTGACGTTAAATCATTGATGTATGTCAATAAAATCTGGAATGTTGTCGAATTAAAGGAAGAAATCGATGTGTTGTTGACGATATGAAATGCCGTATCGTCGAGCAGTCATAAAGAATTTCATATGCCAGACGTAATTTTCCATACCTGAAATCGGAAGTTGTGACGAACATGTTTACACATTTTGTTAATATATTCTGAAAAGATCAGTTTCATAATTTCATAAATCAAAATCGGCGTGCCTCTTAAAAAACTCTGTATTATGGTGCAGAGCCCCTTATATTCATAAAAGACGCAGAGGTAATTACTTCGTATGGGCGTTTAAAGCCGAATTTTTCAGTGAGGGGACAATACGAGACCAGTCAGCACATAGACATTTTTCATTGAGAAAGCTACTACATTTGTTAACTATTTGATGCATACCACATCACAGGCAGAGATTACTACTGTGATCCACAGAACATGCAAATAATTAAGTAACTAATATCCCAAAACCTGTGTGACAGATGCTAAACTGGATTACGCTGGGAAGCCTTTCTGCTTAGTGGGCCAGCTGTAAATTATACTTAAGACTGAAGGTAATATGGTTGGTTGCTTGGTTGGTTGGTCATGGAGACGAGACCGAACAGTGAGGTCATCAGTCCCAGGGAAGGGAGTCAGCTGTGTCCTTTCACAGGAATCATCCCGCCATTTGCCTGAAGCAATTTAGGGAAACCCCGGAAAACCTACGTCAGGATGGCCGGATGTGGTTTTGAACTATTGTCCTCCCAAATGTGAGTCCAGTGTGCTAACCACTGTGCCACCTTGCTCAGTGGAGATAATTTCCTAGGAAATGTTGTATGAAGCCAAATGAAAAGAAAAGGCATCATTGATTACTTTTAAGTGATTTAATGTATATGAAATAGCTGATAGCAAAGACATACCTATCAGAAAAAATAGTTTTGTGAATTTTATGTGTATTATGAGTCAGATTTCTGCAAGATGACTGCTGGATTTGTTGATATGGATGAAAACAAGATTAAAATAACAACCCCCCATCAACCCTGAACTGCTCTCAAGTATTCAGTTGCATGACATAATCCAAATGGTACAATATTTTGACAAAACTGGCTTCTTGCTTTCCTCAGGAAGTGCTGATGATTGAATGAGGGGAGGGAAAGTGCATCTGAGGGCCATTGGCCATTGCCCTCAATTACAGTGCCACCACCACCTTGGTCAAGACACTGCTGTAGTGATATGGGTATATCTTCATGGTAATATCACAGTTCTTCAGTTGGGTGCCCTGGGTCAATTTTTGAACAGACCGGCAATGTGTGTTGAGTAGCCCTAAACTTGGATCCCAGTTTACTAGTTTAAAAATCACTGCCTTTATCCATAAGCATGTTATGTAGCCAGACCTCAACCAATTCCTTTGCCTGAAAGTACTGGTTTGTTGTAGTAGCTTCGTTATGTTCAAGGCCGGTTAAAGAACATTTTTCCACACAAGTGACACATCATTCGGAGGCCCTACCTCCATGTCCCCTCCACCCCTCCAAGAGACATATCATTTGGCTCCCCCCACCATTCTCTCCCTCATACGTTAGTTGACCTATGTTAGGTTCTTGGTAAGACCCTTAAAAATAAATATAGTCAGCATGGAAATAGGTTTTTTTTCCTTGTGGTTATTATGATCCCTTCATACAAATTTTGCACTTGGACATCTTTCTCAGCTTGGATCCCAAGCAACCACTTGTGTTGCTTGGCCCTAGTTATGTTGTCCCTCATACTATATCCTTCTGGAGATGCAGTGTTCTGCAGCAGATGCCTGTTGTTAACTATTGCTTTCAGTGTGGCACCTATGCTCTGAGCAGCTCACCTGTAAAATCCAGGTGGTCTAATCTAGATAATTTTTCCCAAACTGGCACAAGATGCAGTAAACATCATCAAATCTAACTGTCTTCTCTGGAGGTGCAGTGTCGTGTATGTATTCCATCTGTGCCCATAGAGAAAAGCTTCAGTAAGCTCTGTGAATGATGATGTTAGAGTCCAGAAACCAGTTGTTAACGACGTCCATGCTAGCATGGGAAATTTTATGTAGGTCACATGGTCTGAAGTGTACCGAATGTGTGCCCAGAACAAAGATACCACACCATATAAGTAACAGCCAACAAAGTCATCTGTCACAGAGCATTGCATCTCAACAGGACCCAAGCAGGCCTGATGAATCAACAACAAATTATAACATTTTTGTCTATGTCTCAAAACTTTCCTTTTTTCACAGTCCCGGGTTTCAGGTTTCAGGCCCATTTTCTAATGTTACTCCTACTATGAAGTGTTATACATGTAAAGAATTCCTCTATGTGTATAACAAGGCTGTCAAACTCTGCAAACTCTTATGCAGGCCACAAAAGTAAAATAAAAAATTAAAAAAGAACAACTTCAAATTTAGTTTTTATAGAAGTGTAAATTTGTCCAGAAAAGTATGGTACACAGCACAGGAACAATGATAATATTAATGTTTGTTTCATGATAAGGGATCTATTTCCTTTCAGAATTAAAAAACCTATTCACATTTATAATTACTTCCTTAAACGGAAATAATTTCATACGCAAATTTTAGAGTATTTTCAAATCAAGCAGTCAAATATTTATAGAATTCAGGTATGTCAACTTCACTAAATTTTGTCTTCAAAGCTTAATCACACTGGTTCTCACCTGCCTCCACTTGCATGTGATTATGTTCTGGTCCTATTGCACAAATCTAAAGAAAGGAAAACAAATAGCCTGACTGGAACACATTTGGAAGTGAAGTGTCTACAATACACCTGAGTGAAATCTCCTTTTATAGTCTTTTGATGTGTCATATGCTAGTCAAGTTTTGCGTGTTTCCATTAAGGTGATATGACATTTGCATACCATTATACATAGCAAAGAAAAATGCTCTACTTGGCAGTCAGCATGTGATTCTTCATGCCAGTTCAAGATGAAAGTGTATGAAGCATAACCTACACCAGCCAGTAAGTTTAATAGAAATGTGATTTAAAAAACAAGTCTCTGGCAATGCTGTGACAGAATGCATCATGGCCAATGACAGGGAGTATGAACTCTGCATTGTGCCAGACCTGTCCTGATAACTCAGTGAGGCAAGGCCATGCTGTAGGGAATGGGTATGCAGACATACTGATGTTTGAATTGTGTTAATGAAAAACACTTTTCTTTCTTCTTCTAAAAGTTAAAGCATCAAATTATATCCAATTTACACCTCCTTGTGTTATCTTGTGCATTTCTTTCTGTTGCCGTTATCTTCATTTAAACATTAAGACATAACACGAACTTCTTACAGGCATAAATGACCACTTTGTTTCATCCATGACACAATAAAACTAACAAAAATTAATAATGAATACAATAGCATTATCTATACTCTTTAGGTAGGGTACACTAGATTACACATAGTGCTAAGCTCAATTCAGTGGTACCTGTATCATCATCACAGAAAGTATCTCTAGGAGTGACTGATGCAGAATTAGATACAGTAACAGAAAATGCAGCAGAAGTACCTAAAGAAGCAATACTAACAGAAGTAGAATCAACAGCAGCATCAGAAGAACCACGTTCAGTAACAGCAGAAGTAACTCCTCCAGCATTAGAACGAGCTCCTACAGCAGTAACACCATCTCCCTCACCAGCAGTAACAGCACAAACTACTTCACCAGAAATAGCAGAAGAAACACCTTCAGCAACAGCAGAAGCAACTCCTCCAGCAGTAGAACTAGTTCCTATAGCAGCAGCACCATCTCCCACACCAGCAGTAGTAGAACCAACTCCTTTACCAGTAATAGCAGAAACAACTCCTCCACCAGCAGCAACTAAACCAACTTCACCAACAGCAGAAACAGTACAAGCTCCTCCTCCATCACCTTCAAGAGTAGCAGAAAAGAATAGACCAGTCACAGTAAGTAAAGTATCATCTTTGTCTCATGATGAAGTGATACCAAATGATTTGGGAAAACACGTTCCTATAAAACTTGTGGACAGTAAAGTGAAACAAACTTCCAACCGTGTTTCAAACAGACCCAAAAAATTACCTAAGAGAAATGAAGATTTTTTATGGTTTATCCCAAGGAAGTCCAACCGCCACCTAACGTAGATTCCAGGGCTGAAAAAACAATTAAATGTTCTCCATTGCCCCATAATACTGTACTCCTCCCCTCCTGTGACAGTAACTCTATCTTATTTCTGCACTTAAATGTCAGGTCTCTGAAAAATAAAGCTGATGAGCTTGGTATACTATTAAAAAGTAACAAAAGAATGATTTTATGTATAAACGAACATTGGTTAAAGGAAGAGGATATAAAATTGTATGTACCATCAGGTTTCAGATTAGCTACATACTTCTGCAGACCCAGTGAATCCTATGGGGGTTCATCCATATATATTAGCAATGATCTAGACCTAAAGTTTTCTGTTCTTGAAGTTAGTGACCTATGCACTAAAGGTGTTTTTGAAGCAGCTGCTTTTATTATACCTAGTATACAGCTCATAACTGTGTCTTTATATCACACTCCTGAAAGTAATGTAGAACAATTTATAGAACGTTTAGAAAAACTTGTGATCAGTATACAAAAATATACTAAATCCAAAATTTTAATCTTTGGGGATCTAAACATAGACATTAGGAAAATGACAGCCAGAAATGTTAATTTAGTAAATATGTTAAGATCCTATAATCTCTTTTGTGCTAATGAAAGTCCTACAAGGCACTCCTCCTGTCTTGACAATCTAATAACAAATGTATACAAATGTGATTTTGAGCTAGGCTTACTTAATGTCGATTACCTGTCAGACCATAGAGGTATATGGGTGAAACTAATTACTAAAAAACCAAAAGAAGACGAGGAACAAACTCAGTGTGTCAGACTATCTACAGATACAAATATTAGCAAGTATAGAGAAGAACTTAAGTCTATAGATTGGAATACTGTTATACATTCCTCCAGAAATGTTGATGAAGCCTTCAGCACATTCCTCAAAATCATTTCTGAAATCTTCCACACATGCTGTCCACTGGTTAAAAAACAAAAAAACAAAAATGTTAGGAAACCTAGCCACTCAACTTTACAGAAGTGGTTTTCACCCCAATTACAAAAACTGAGACTATTGGTAATTACTTGTCACGATAAGGTCAAAAAGGGAGCAGTAGATAAAGAAACTTACAAAAACCTGAAAAGAAAATATAGATCTGAAATTAAAATAGCCAAGTATAAGGCAAATGGTGATTTCATTAAAAAATCACACAATAAATGTAAGGCTGCATGGAAAGTAATAAAAGCAGAGCTAGGTATGGATATAAACTACAAAGACAACACAAATGCTGCTAACGTCACTGCTGATGATTTCAATCACTTTTTTGTCAACTCTGCCAATCTTAGCCTTCCAACCCGTAGCAACCAGAATTCCAATTCAACACATACACCTATTTCTCACCCCATATCTGGCAGAAATTTTCAACAAAACATTACAAACATAGTGTCAGCTTGTAAATGGAGAGAAGTACAAGTAACTGATATAATTAAAGCAACCTCTAAATTAGGATACTCTAGATCTGAAGATGTGTATGGCCTGTCAAACTATGTAATTAAAAAAGTTGTAGATCTCATAACATACCCCCTTTGCATACTGATAAACTGGATGCTCTCGAGTGGACACTTTCCAGAATGTCTCAAAAAAACAGTTGTCATACCATTATACAAAAAGGGTGACAAGTCCTGTATCAATAATTATAGACCAATTTCACTTGTGCCTATTCTTTCAAAAATAATAGAACATTGCATAATGCAGCAAATATGCATACACCTATCAGACAATAATATATTAAATGATTCTCAGTATGGATTCAGGTCAAACTTATCAACAGTCAAAGCAGTTGAAAACCTTATCTCTTTTGTACTAAGTGCATTTGAGTCAGAATTATCTGCTGAAGCCATTCTAATTGACTTGAGTAAGGCTTTCGACTCAGTTAACCACAAATTATTATTAGATAAACTGTGTTGCTATGGAATCAAACACCTGGAACTCTCACTAATTGAATCATACCTCAGCAATAGAAAACAAATAGTAAAGCATAATGACCAACAGTCACAGACTTTAAGTATAAAACGAGGTGTTCCTCAGGGCTCAGTGCTTGGCCCTCTACTATTTATATTGTTTGTAAATGACTTTCCGAACAACTTACCCTGTGAATCTATCCTCTATGCTGATGACACAACATTAGCTAATTCTGGAAAGGATATAAACATATTGAAGGAGGAAAGTGAAGAGTGTCTCAAAATATCTAATATCTGGTTTAAAGCTAATGACTTATCTATGAACCATGAAAAGACTGTCAAGATAATCTTCAGTTTATCAAACAGTAACATGGAGTTATCATCTGTTAAACTACTAGGAATACACATTGACTCAAAATTAATTTGGGACACACATACAGATTATGTATGTCGAAAGCTATCACGAGTTATCTACCTACTAGCCAAACTACACACATGTGTTACACAAGATTTATTGCTTCAGTCATACTATGCCTTCTTTCATTGCCATCTACAATATGGCATTCTTTTATGGGGTAACTCTCCAGGAACCAAAAAAATTTTCACTTGGCAGAAGAAAGCAATTAGACGTTTGTACGGAATCACAGACAACAAGACCTCATGTAGACCTTATTTTAGAGACTTAAAAATTCTCACAGTCCCATCTCTTTACGTATATTGTTGCCTATTAAACATAAAAGAAAACTTAAACAACTACACTATAAGGAAATCGGTTCATCTACACAATACTCGACAAACAAATATGATTGATATACCCACAACCAGGCTTAAGAAAACCCAATCTAGCTATGAATACATAGGCATAAAATTATTCAACACTTTACCCGTACAGGCTCAATTGGTTTCAATGGATATTTTCAAAACTAAAACCAAAGTGTGGATGAAGAAAAATACTTTCTACAGTGTAGAAGAATTTCAGAATAGTTGTAAAGATGATCTAATTTATTGATAAACTAAGGCTTACTATTATGTATAGTTATGGATGTAGAGGCAGCTAGCTATAAGCTAATAGGGTACAACACTATCTTTTTTTTTTCCATGTAATATTTTTGCTATATGAAACATAATGTACAAATAGCTATAATACTTCTGACAACATTGATTGCATGTTAATGCTGATAAATTATGGCTTACTGTTATGTATGGATCTAGGTGTAGAGGCTGTTTGGATAAATTATGGCTTACTGTTATGTATGGATCTAGGTGTAGAGGTTGTTGTAAGCTAATAGTTTACAACATTGCCATATTTTTACTATGTAATATTTTGGTATGTAAAACATAATGTACAAATAGCTGTAACTCTTCTGATGACATCGATTGCATGTAGGTGCTGAAAGATGGATAAAATAAATAAATAAATAAATAAATAAATCCCACTTTGTGCATTTGACAGTTAGGCTTATCACCACAAACTCAGTACTTACATATAATGAGCAGTGTTCACTTTAGAGAAGATGCTCAAAGCACCAGCTCACATTTGCAAACACTTCATCACTCTGTGGATCAATCATACTTAACAGGACCCTATGCAACACACCTGCATCGACTATTGCCAAAGTGAGTTGTACGCAAGCTATTAGCTTGTGTACATCTATGGGTGGAGTGCTATGAACTTGTTGCTTTGAGTGTTCCCACGAATATAAATTTAATGCATTAAGGTCCAGAGAACATGGGGGCCAGAACATTAGACCTTTCATGACCAGTCCATTCCTCTGAAAGCACTTCATACAAATAGTCATGCATATTCATTCCAAAGTGTGGATGTGCACCATCTTGCTAAAACGATAGCTGTTGCTGAACAGCAAGTGTAACATTTTCTGATGCACAGGGCAAAGTATTGCAAAGAAATATACAATACAGGGGTACAGTCAACTTGTTGGGCAACAGGTAAGGCTGCAAAAACACTCCTCGACTATTCCAGCCTGCAGGTTTATGCCAAAGCATATGTGAAGGCCACATTCGTGGGTGATTTGTGGGCTGTGTTTTGACCAATAATGGCTGTTGTGGAGGTTCAAAATACCTTCATGAGTGAAGCTAGATTAACAGTCCACATAATATTATTATGTAATGTTCACTATTTTCCACTTGGTGCAAAATCCATTCACAAAATTGTACTCATCAAATGCGGTGTTCTGGCTGCTAGTGTTGAGTTAACAAGCAATGTTAGGGATGCAGTTTTTCATTGAGCAACATTTCAACAACCAGTCTTAGACTTGAAATATCTTGCAATATCACAGGTACTTTTCTGAGGTGTTTGTGAATGGTTTCAAGAATCATGTCCTACATTTGTCCAGTACTTGGACAACCTCTAGCCATTACTTGTGGATGAAGATAATCAGTTTCCTGAAGGTGTTGGCCCAGGTGATGAAAAACATCGTTATCAGGATGGTGCCTCTAAGGGTGTCATGCAGCATACATACAAGCAACAGCAGCAACTTAGCTACTGGACACACCCAGTACCAAAAGCATATTGACATATTCACTGTTCGTGTATTCCAGCGGTAAGCCACTCTGCATGAGCTTGACAGGGTCAGTTATGGGTGTGCACTGTGCAATTAGTAGGCACATGCAAGCAGTTTAATGGATCCCACTGCATGTGATAGGCTATTGTCATGTGACAAAATGATGTCCTGCTTATAAATGGTGAGAACAAGGGAAATGACATCTCAAAAGTAAAAAAAAGAAACCTGATGAAGATTTGAGCTGTAGCTCCACAGTGAATGTGGATTTGGTGTTCCAGCAGTCTACCCAGTGAGTTACAACAGCTGTTACAGCAGCACAAGGTGATACACATTCCTCTGTAAATTCTGATGCACTACACAATGTGTCAGTGTTCCTAGCTCCTTGTTTTCACACATATGTTTTCACACAAGTGTTTTCAAAATTACCCAATCTGATTTTTATAGATAAACTTTTGTCTTGAATATGAATGAAAAAACACATGCCAGCCTCCAAGCGCAGCATTTTTCTTCACCCTCTATTGGCAGGGTGGACTACACAAATAACCTTTAAGGACTGCATGTGAAATGTGAGTTTGACATACTTGGGACAGAATGTGTCATTGTCTCCATCTGATACTGCTTTTGGAAAGCTGTTTTGTAGACTTGTATCTTCCACCTTTGACTTCATCAAGTATTCTTAAACTTGTTCCTTCCTGTTTTCCTTTGTCCTTACACAGTATTTTTACAGCCATTGTTATAATTTCTTTTCCTTGCAGTATATGCCCCACCTAGTCAGTTTTCCTTCTTAGTCAGACCTAGGGGAGTTCTTTGATCCCTTACCTTTCCAATTTTTCATCTTGTTTCCTCATTTTATTTTTTCCATCCCCATACAAACCCACATCCTTCCTCTTCAATGTCCATTTTTTACAGGTGCAAAGATAAACTCTCCACACAAAGCATTTAACCAATGTTTCTCATAGAACCAATCCCAATTTGCTGCATAAAGATAAATGTTTCCTTTTCTGGAACGCTTGCTTTGCCACAACAATTCTTGATCATGTTTCTTTTTCAGTCTCCAGTTATCAATTAGCATGCTCCCCAAATATCAGTACTGTGCAACCTGTTCTATTTGACATTCTGTTGTTTTTATTTTCATATCTTGTTTGCCATGTACTATCATCACCTTAATTTTCTTTGTTTTGATTTTCATTCCAAGCTCCTGCATGCCTTTTTCAAGTCAGTATAGTTCTCTTTGAAGATATATTGTTCTATTCATAAGCAGTATGATGTCATCAGCAAATCTGATGCAGATGATATCCTGGCCTCCTATGCGTACTCCTTTCTTTTCTACTTCTAGTGCCTTCATTCTCAAGTCTTCAATAAATAAGTGAACAGTGTTGGTGGAAGATAACAACCATTTTTGACTCCTCTTCCAATATCAGACTAATCTGTCTTACCATTTCTCATGGTTGGTTGTGTGTATTTCCTTAGTCTCCTTGCCCTTCCAGTTTACCTTCTTCAGTTTTATAATTCTCACCATTTTGTCCCATTTCACTAAATCAAGTAGCTTTTCTAGATTTATGGAGCACAGAATCACTCCTTTTAACCTTTCCATACATCTTTCACAATAATTATTAAGGTAAAATGCCTTTAATCCATGTCTGAATACTCTTCATCAGTCTGTGAGAGATTTTGTTTCAATTGGCAGATTATGAAAGAGTTTTATAGCTTAGCATTGTACTCCTTTTTGTGCCAAAGTTAGATTTTTTAGAGACAAGTGTAGATCATTCCTTCTTCTGGTACTGTATTGGTGGATATCATTATTACTCCCAAAATGCAATGGATTAGTGAAAACAAATTTTCTGAGTGAATAAAGTTAAAGTTCCTAATTGTTTAAACAGATGCCTGGAACATGTGTTGATTCCATATATACTTCTAATTACTTTCTTTTGTACAATCTACACTTTTTCCCTAAGTCAGAAGTTATCCCACAGAACTAGCCTACAGGTAATCAATTAATGAAAGTATGCTAATTTCGTGATTTCTATGTCACCAAAGTTGGCAATTATTTTATTACAAAAGCAGCTGAACTTACAACTACTGGACATTAAATTTACTACACCAAGAAGAAATGCATACGATAAATGGCTATTCATTGGACAAATATATTATACTAGAACTGACATGTGATTACATTTTCAAGCAATTTGGGGGCATAGATCCTGAGAAATCAGTACCCATAACAACCACCTCTGGCCGTAATAACGGCCTTCATGCACCTGGGCATTGAGTCAAACAGAGGTTGAATGGCGTGTACAGGTACAGCTACCCATGCAGCTTCAACACGATACAACAGTTCATCAAGAGTAGTGACTGGCGTATTGTGATGAGCCAGTTGCTCGGCCACCTTTGACCAGACGTTTTCAATTGATGAGAGATCTGGAGAATGTGCTGGCCAGGGCAGCAGTTGAACATTTTCTGTATCCAGAAAGTCCTGTACAGGACCTGCAACATGCAGTCATGCATTATCCTGCTGAAATGTAGGGTTTCGCAGGGATCGAATGAAGGGTAGAGCCACGGGTCGTAACACATCTGAAATGTAATGTCCACAGTTCAAAGTGCCATCAATGCGAACAAGAGGTGACCAAGACATGGAACCAATGACACCCCATACCATCATGCTGGGTGATATGCCGGTATGGCGATGACGAATACGTGCTTCCAATGTGCATTCACCACGATGTCGCCAATCCCGGATGCAACCATCGTGATGCTGTAAACAGAACCTGGATTCATCCGAAAAAATGACGTTTTGCCATTTGTGCACCCAGGTTCGTCGTTGAGTACACCATCGCAGGCACTCCTGTCTGTGATGCAGCGTCAAGGATAACCACAGCCATGGTCTCCGAGCTGATATTCCGTGCTGCTGCAAACGCCGTTGAACTGTTCGTGCAGATGGTTGTTGTCTTGCAAACGTCCCTAACTGTTGACTCGGGGATCGAGACATGGATGCATGATCCGTTATAGCCATGTGGATAAAATGCCTGTCATCTTAACTGCTAGTGATATGAGGCCATTCCGTATTACCCTCCTGAACCCACCAATTCCATATTCTACTAACAATCATTGGACCTTGACCAACATGAGCAGCAATGTCGCAATATGATAAACCACAATCATGCTAGGCTACAATCCGACCTGTATCAAAGTCGGAAACATTAGAAACATTGTGGTGCGCATTTCTCCTCCTTACACAAGGCATCACAACAACGTTTCATGAGGCAACACTGGTCAACTGCTGTTTGTGTATGAGAAATAGGTTGGAAACTTTCCTCATGTCAGCACTTTGTAGGTGTCGCCACCAGCACCAACCTCGTGTGAATGGTGTGAAAAGCTAATCATTTGCATATCACAGCATCTTCTTCCTGTCGATTAAATTTCGCATCTGTAGTATGTCATCTTCGTGGTGTAACAATTTTAATGGCCAATAGTGTATATGGTTTTTCCAAATTAAGTTTTCATGAAATTATAACTTAATACATTGTTCATTTTTTTTTTGTTGGTAGACTATATTCATAGTAGGTGGGGTATGTTGACAGAGTGAAACCAGATGAGTTGAGTTTTTCCACAGTTTAAAGCTACTCCATTAATGCAATATCAGTGAACAGCTTTAGCAAAAGCATCATTTACTATTTTTTCTTGGATACTTCATAGTGGACGGGATATTTTTGAGAGATGAAATTGGATTAACTGTGGTTTTTCACAGTTTAAACTTAGTCCATTTATGCATCACCAATTAAAACAGAAACACCGTGTTCTATCATCCCTGTACATGCTTCATTGATCAGCTTGACTATAGTGCTTGTATTATCCACAAAAAGAAAAAAAACTGGTCTGCTGAAAATGATAGACCATTAACACAGAGCAAGAACAGGTATTGGCCCATGATTGAACTTGCATAATACACACACTGATATCTCCCTATGAAGATGAATATTGTCCCTGTTCCTACTATTCAAACATTCTAGTGTAACTTTCTGCATCCTGTGTCTTAAATAGGAACCAAAACAGGTACGTGCTGAATCATATATGAGTGACAACCCTTGAGTGTATTGTCTTTTCATAAATTTTGAAAAATTATATACTAGTAGTTACTGACACTTGTTGAGCCACATTTCTTACCAAAGCACCTAATATTGGCAGACTGTTCTGTCTCAAAATAATAACCTGAACTAATAATGTGTTATACATGTGACTGAGAACATACCAAATTACAGAGACATAGTGTTTTCATGTGTTATTGGAGATTTCAACAACTCTATGTTTTTTTTCAGTTTTTTTTCAGTCTTTCTTTTTTTTTTTTTTTTTTTTTTTCAGACACGGACGTGTGACAAATGTTCATTTCATGTAATCAGGTCTGCATTGATTCTTTAGTATACAGTTTTGGTTTCATTTCTGAACTTCCTAAACCAATTTTCTTACCTGCTTCTAAAAAGACATCTAAAAGTAGCCACTACACATGAATTGTCTTTTATAATGCTCCTATTTTCTGTGACTTCTTTCCCTGTCTCTCTTTTAAAAATATTGCACATTGACTATTGATTTTATTACCTGATAATCTATTTTATGACAAGATCTGCACAATCCTCAATTTTCTACAACTTTTCTTACAATGTTATAATAGGACATACTGTATATAATATGAAGGGTCTTCAGAATCTTTAATTGTTCAGCTATTTTCTAGACTTCCCTTTTTTGTATTTAAGATACTTTAATACCTTTAGTAACATGAGAGTTTCTTGAAGGCTTACTAGTATTGCATTTAATTGTCCTTTCAGGAAAACTAGTTTCAAGTATGGACACATAATCATTAAGAAATATATCTTGAATTTAGAGCTAGCATTATGCTCATTGTAAACTTCACCCTGTTCAACATTTATAAGCTCTATGTTTTAACCTTCTATTGTTTGGCCACTAACCACCCTCATTGTTCTTGTTTTGTGTTTCAGAAATGGACGTCCAACTAAGTTGTGTAATGTAACTGACTGTGCATCATAACGTGCTGAACCATATACTACAGGGTATGCATGTTTTTGTTTAATTTCTGCTCATGGTAGAACACAATATCAATGAATTACTATTTTGAACAACTCAAGCAGGGAAATTTATAACTAATAATAAACCATGTGTAGCTAGTAACAACTTCAGATCACTTTGTGTTGGTTTCCTTTAATAACAGCAACCATTAAACCCCCACTACAAATTTATTTAGTAAAAAATTAGAAACGCAACTGTAAACTCAACAAAATTTCAAGGGTTATTGAGTCAGGACAACAGGAAGTGGGACAGACACACCTAGCAAGGAGCTTAGCACAATAGGCTATGGTATAAAAATACTTGCTAGATGTACAACAAAAGAAATACTCAAAAATGTGTATTATGCCCAAGTGGAATCACTGCTGTGATGCGGGATAATTTTTTGGGTCAGTTCTCTAATAAGCAAAAGCTGTTTCATAGGACTGAACAGGATCATTAGGGCAACTGAAAATGCCACACACATTAAATCTTGGAAACGTCTTTTTAAAGCAATCCACATACTACCATTACCATACCTGCACAGTTTTGCGATAATAACATACATAAAGAAAATTTCAGAAACTAAAAACCACTTAGTATGTGCAAATCAAGCAGTCCACGCACATGACACCAGAAAAATCAGTCTTCCACAATGAACATGCAAGCATAACTCTCAGACAAAATGGACCACTGAAAACTGGAAAAAACTTTATAATAACCATCTCCTCCACATCAAGAAAATAGAAGAAACACAAAAATTCAAAGTGGCTTTGAAAACATATTTACAAGGCAGGTGCTATTATCCTGAAAGACAAAGTCTGTTGACATAAATTTAAATTATCTCCCTTTTTGTATTGTGTATCTGAAACTGGTTTTGTAATCAATTGTACTCTATCTTACAATGGAAACAATCAATTATTGACAAAATTGTATAGATAAAAAATGTACTTACCAAGTGGTGGCAGAACACACACAGAAATGACTGTTATAACTGACAAGGTTTTGGAGGCAGTGGCTCCTTCTTCAGGCAGTAGGGTTGAAGGAGAAGGAATAAGGGTGAAGGGAAAGAACTGAAGAGGTCTAGAAAAAGGGGTAGATTTTGGGAAAGTCACCCAGAACCGCAGGTCATGGGAGACTTACCACATGGGATAAGAAGGAAAGCTTCTGTAGACTGCACTTCCCCAGTATTCTATCAATAAACTGAAGCCTACCACCTGCTTTACCAATGACTGAACCTATGTGACCATTCCATTTCGATCCCTACAAAGAAACTTGTATGAGTTGGTTGATTACAACAGTGACTCATAGTCATAGGATATTATATGTTTTTTCCTTTTTTGAAGGGCAAAAATTAACATTTCTGAAAATTTAGGAAAGGCTGTCAATCTCCACACCATGTTGAAATCTTATCAGGATCTGATTAAATATTTCTGCAGCTTCTCTCAGGAGTGCTTCATTATAGATAATTGCATCATCAGCAAAAAGCTTGATTTTACTATTAATAATGTCTGCAAGGTTATTAATATACAATATGAACAGCAAGGGTCCCAACGCACTTCCCTGGGACACATCTGAAGTTAAGAACCTTCAACATCGCAGCGCGTCAGCAATCGTTGGTTAATATATTAAAAAACTAGAAACCCGCCTCGATTGCGAAAAAAGCACCTAGTGTTAACCTAGGTTTCAGTGTAGATAACTACACCTTCTTCAGAACAATAAAACCCACAAGTACCTAAGAAGACCTTTGTCAATGATTAAAAGAACACGATATCTATACATTTATAAACGAAAAAAAGGAAAACACAAACAGTACATATGTACAAAGCCTAAACCGTTACTTAACTTAATGGTGTAACCTCCACCTCACACCGGCCTATGTTCGATGGGCCATGACCCGCCATAAACCGGCTCATCGAACATAGGCCGGTCTGACGTGGAGGTTTCACCATTAAGTTAAGTAACGGTTTAAACTTTGTACATATTTACTGTTTGTGTTTTCCTTTTTTTCGTTTATAAATGTATAGATATAGTGTTCTTTTAATCATTGACAAAGGTTTTCTTAGGCACTTGTGGGTTTTATTGTTCTGAAGAAGGTGTAGTTTTATCTACGCCAAAACCTAGGTTAACACTAGGTGCTTTTTTTCACAATCGAGGAGGGTTTCTAGTTTTTTAATACATGTGAAGTTACTTCTACATCTGACAATGACTCTCCATCCAAGGTAACATGCTGTGTCCTCCCTGCCAAAAAGTTCTCAATCCAGTCACAAATTTCACTTGATACTCTATACAATTGTCCTTTTCACAATAAGCATAAATGTGGTACTGTGTCAAATGCTTTTCAGAAATTAAGAAATACTGCATCTATATGACTGCCTTGATACAAGCCTTCAGTTTGTCATGTGAGAAAACCGCGAGTTGGGTTTCACATGTGCGATGTTTCCCGAATCCATGCTTGTTGGCCTTGAGGAGGTCATTCTGTTGAAGATGCCTCATTATGTTTGAGATTGGAATATGTTCTAAGACTCTACAACAAATCAGTGTCAAGGATACTGGATGGTAGTTTTATGGCTCACTTCTACTATCCTTCTTGCAGATGTATGAAACCTGTGCTTTCTTCCAAGAACTGGCCACAGTATTTTTTTCGAGTGATCTAGGATAGGTTATAGTTAGAAGAGAGGCTAACTCAGCTGCAATTCAGTATAGAATCAGATAGGGGTTCCATAGGGCCCTGAAACTTTGTTCAGTTTTAATGCACTAATACTTATTTCATTCATATTTTCAGTGATGTGAGGATTAAATTGGGGCAATTCTCCTAGGTTTTCCTTTGTCAAGGAACATTTGAAAATGGAGTTAAGCATTTCATCTTTTGCTTTGATACTCTCAACTTGTTCCTATCTCATCCACTAGGGATTGGACACTAACTTTGGTGCCTTTACGTATGACCAAAATTTCTTTGGGTTTTGTGAAGTATCATTTGACAATACTTTGCTACAGTAGTCATTAAAGGCATCATATGTTGCTCTTTTGACAGCCAAATGCATTTCATTAGACATCTCTCCATCTATAGCTTTATGCTTTGTTTTACGCCTATTACGCTTTGTTTCACACCTATTATCACACTCATGCAGTAACCTTTGTTTCTTTAGAAGTTTATTTACAGTGGCTGTCTATTATGGGGGTTCCCTCCCATTATGAACTGTTTGTTCTACTGGGTACATATCTATCCAGTGCATGGTCAACTGTTATTTTATACTTGAGCCCGAGTTCCTCTACACACTCCTGACTTGCACTGAAAGTTTCAGGTTCCTCATTAAGACATGACACTACTGATTTCTTATCTAGTTTACTTAATATATATATTTTTCTGCTTGTTTTTAGTTGTTCTTTGTACTTTGGTAATCATTGTTGCCACAACCACATCACGGTCACTGATACCAGCTTTGATGTGGACATCCTCAAAGACGTCACATGTGTTTCTTGCCATTAGATCCATTATATTTCTATCATGAGTGGAGTTCCTAACTATCTGTTCTTGGTAATTTATGGACACATGACATTTAGTAAAGTTTCACTGAATCCCTTATCACACCCATCACTAATGAAACTATGATTTTCCCAGTTAATTGTTGGACGATTAAAGTCTCTGTCGATGATTAACGATATTGGTTACATCAGGAGATGAGTCTGGTGGGTGGTAGAAGGATCCCGTTATAATTTTATGCCCACCTTTGATACTGAGTTTTGCTCAAACAGTCCCACATGAAGCTACAATTTCTATGTTGGTGGTTTTGAATTTCTTGTCTACTGTGACAGACACACCACCTCCATTTCCCATTCGGCTATCATTTCAGGGAACACTTAAATTTTCCCCAAAAATCTCACTGCTATCAATTTCAGGTTTCAGCCAGCTTTCTGTACCTAGTAATATGTGAGATTCACTGCTTTTCATGATCACTTCAAACTCTGGCAATTTGTTACGAATGCTTCATGCGATTTAATTTGTCTATCTTCTATTACACTTGTTCTACTTTTGCTAATGCTTATTTTAAAACCTTTTTGTCAAGAAGTTTCATTGAATTCAACAAATATTCCAAGTTACTTCATCAATTGATTCATTCACAAGTCATGTTCCATAAATCTCATCAAGAAGGAGACTATCAGGGATACAAAATACGTTAATTTATAGAAAAAAGGCAGAACCAAGTAATCACTATAGGCTACTTCTGTAAAATACATTAAAAACAAAAGGTGGTTAGTGCTAATCTACTCAACTGATGATGATGGTAGTTACTTCTAGATTGATTAATATATTCCGCATCTGTCACCCAAGAGTCATCAAGAATATTTTCTCCAATGGTTTGGCAGATATCTGCAATTTTTTTGCAGTATATTTGTGTAGTCAGACCAAACAAATATTGCTCATCATGTCTTTAATGTGATGCCCAGTGCTGAGAGAAAGTGTTGGTTTGTTTCTCACTACAAAAAAATTATTTTTAAAGTAGAATTGTACATGTGCATTTGATAGAGCAGCCCTAAATTAGTGTAATGCAATATTTTTTTAATAAGGGCATTTCATATGGATATTACTTCTACTTCTACTATTGTGGCAGTGAATTGCTGAGTTCATCTCAAATTTACTCTTGTTATTAACTACAAGTACCATTAGGGATTATATGTATTGACATGCAAGTATAAGAGTCCCTAAATCCCTAAACAGGCTTCTGCAAAATGAATGTTTATTTGTCAACTTCACCCTTCTGCAGAATAAATACTTTTCCTGCCTTAGCTGCAGTGCCCCAGAAGGTTATACCATAGGACAGGACTGATTGAAAGTACACAGCATATGCTAGCATTCCTGTCTGCAGGTCAAACCAGTGAAGGAGATTTATGAGTGCAAAGCAGGAAGAACTGAGATTTTTAATCAACTTATCCACATGATGGAGCCAACTCATTTACTATCCTCCTGGATGCTCAGGAACTTCACACTTGGACCCTCATGCAGTATATGCTCATTGATATTTTCTTCAGGTATTTAGAAGTAAATTTTATTTGTCTGGAGGAGGTTAATGTGTCTGTAAATTTAAGGGTTAAATTGTAAGTTGTGAATGTTGTAAGCCTGATACACTATTGTCACAGTTACATTTGGTATGGATGTGTTAGAGCTTTTAATCAATATACTCATGGCATCAGCAAACTTCACAGTTTTTGAGCAATCCTGCAATGTCTCATGGAAATCATTTATACAGACAAAGAACAGGTGTGGTCCAAGGACTGGACCTTCTGACAAACCACATTTAATATTTTCCTACACCGAATTTAACCTTATTCCTGTCATATCATTTGCAGGTGTAACCATTTGTTTCCCATTGTTAAAATATGGATTTATCAATGTAGTAAGAATACTTTAATACCATACCATTTTAATATCTTTTGTGAGAATTTAATGGTCTATGCAATCATTAGCTTTCATAAGATCACAGAAAAGTGCCAACAGCATAATTTTTCTTGTTTAGTTCTGCTAGGATTGTATTTTTAGGGTCATACACTGCATTATCAGTACAGATGTCTTTGCAGAAGCAAAACTGAGTGGTTGTTAAAAGATTATTCTCAGAAAAATGCCTTAGTATTCTGATGTGAATTACCTTCTCAAAAATTTTCAGGAACACAGAACGAAGAGAGACTGGTTTAAGATTAGAGATCACATACTTATCTCCACTTTCCTATATTAGTGTTACCAGTCAAACTTTAGTCTTACAGGAGATACTCCTCATACAAAGGTGACTGAAGGGCTGAATAAACAGTCAGCACAAAGTTTTAGTCCTTTGGATGAGATACCATCATACCAGAATAAGTAGAACTTTTTCTGACTTCATGATTTTTGTCATCTCTCTAACAGATGAGTATGCAAAACAGATGTCTGTTGGTGGAGTGTACTTTACCTGTTTAAGTAAGTTTATTGATTCTGCTTTTGATGGGCAACTTTCTGTCCTTCTATTTTCAGTTACTGTTAGGAAGAAATCAGTGAATTTAGTGCCCAATGATTAAAATTTTATACCATATGTAGTTGTTAGAGTAAAGGACAAGGACAGTGTTCTGCTCATGGGTGATTTTAATGCCAAGATTGGAGACTGAACAGAGGGGTATGAAAAGGTTATGGGTAAATTTGGAGAGGATGTGGAGGCCAACAGGAACAGGAAACAACTCTTGGATTTCTGTGCCAGTATGGGCTTAGTAATCACAAACTCCTTTTTTAAACATAAGAACATTCACCGATATACTTGGGAAGGCAGGGGAACCAGATCTGTCACTGTATAATAACAGATCAGGAATTCAGGAAGGCTGTGAGGGACACACGTGTATTCAGGGGATTCTTTGATGACACTGATCACTATTTAATCTGCAATGAAATTGGTATTGTGAAGCCGAAAGTGCAGGAGGTCAGGTCCATATGCAGGAGGATAAGAGTGGAGAAACTTCAGGATAAGGAAATCAGGCACAAGTACATAACAGTGATCTCAGAAAGGTACCAGTTAGTTGAATGTAGTCAATTACAGTCATTGGAAAAGGAATGGACAAGGTACAGGGACACAGTACTAGAAGTGGCTAAAGAATGTCTTGGAACAGTAGTGTGTAAAGGTAGGATGAAGCAAACAGCTTGGTGGAATGACACAGTCAAGGCAGCCTGTAAAAGGAAAAAAGAAGGTGTATCAAAAATGGCTACATACTAGACTCAGGTATACAGAGAAAGTTATGTTGAAGAAAGAAACAAAGCCAAACAGATAATTGCAGCATCCAAGAAGAAATCTTGAAAAGACTTTGGGAACAGGTTGGAGACTTTGGGTCAAGCTGCTGGAAAACCATTCTGGAGTGTAATTAGCAGTCTTCAATAGGGAGGTAAGAAGGAAATGACAAGTATTTTGGACAGGTCAGGAAAACTGCTGGTGAATCCTGTTGATGCTCTGGGCAGATGGAGGGAATATTTTGAAGAGTAGGTGAAAATACGATCAGTAATGTTTCAGATTTCGATGTACAATGGGATAGGAATGATGATGGAAATAGGATCACATTTGAGGAAGTGGAGAAAACGGTCAATAGATTGCAGGGCAATAAAGCGGCTGGGGTGGATGAAATTAAGTCGGAACTCATCAAATAGAGTGGAATGTCAGGTCTTACTTAAATGGCTACACAGGAAAATTGAAATGGCATGGGAGTCGGGACAGGTTCCATCAGACTAGACAAAAGCAGTAGTCACACCAATCTTTAAACATGGAAACAGAAAAGATTGTAACAACTACAAAGGTATCTCTTTAATCAGCGTTGTGGGTAAAACCTTCTCAGGTATTGTTGAAATGAAAGTGTGAGTATTAGTTGAGGACAAATTGGATGAAAATCAGTGTGGGTTTAGGCCTCTTAGAGGTTGTCAGGACCAGATCTTTAGCTTACGGCAAATGATGGAGAAGTGTTATGAGTGGAACAGGGAATTGTATCTATGCTTTATAGATCTAGAAAAGGCATATGACCGGGTTCCTAGGAGGAAGTTATTGTCTGTTCTATGAGATTATGGAATTGGAGGCAAACTTCTGCAAGCAGTTAAAGGTCTTTACATAGATAGTCAGGCAGCAGTTGGAGTTGATGGTAAATTGAGTTCATGGTTCAGAGTAGTTTCAGGGGTAAGACAAGGCTGCAGCCTGTCTCCGCTGTTGTTCATATTATTTATGAATGATATGTTGAAAACAATAGACTGTCTGGGTGAGATTAAGATATGTGAACACAAAATAAGCAGTCTCGCATATGCAGATGACTTAGTTGTGATGGCAGATTTGATTGAAAGTTTGCAAAGTAATATTTCAGAGCTAGATCAGAAATGTAAGGACTATGGTATGAAGATTAGCATCTCCAAAACGAAAGTAATGTCAGTGGGAAAGAGATATAAATGGACTGGGTGCCAAATAGGAGGAACAAAGTTAGGACAGGTGGATGGTTTCAAGTACTTAGGATGCATATTCTCACAGGATGGCAACATAGTGAAAGAACTGGAAGCAAGGTGTAGCAAAGCTAATGCAGTGAGTGCTCAGCTACGATCTACTCTCTTCTGCAAGAAGGAAGTCAGTACCAAGACTAAGTTATCTGTGCACCATTCAATCTTTCGACCAACTTTGTTGTATGGGAGCGAAAGCTGGGTGGATTCAGGTTACCTTATCAATAAGGTTGAGGTTACGGATATGAAAGTAGCTAGGATGATTGCAAGTACTGGTAGATGGGGGGTGTCCACAATGAGGAAATAAAAGAAAAACTGGGAATGAACTCTATAGATGTAGCAGTCAGGGCGAACAGGCTTAGATGGTGGGGTCATGTTACATGCATGGGAGAAGCAAAGTTACCCAAGAGACTCATGTGTTCAGCAGTAGAGGGTAGGTGGAGTCGGGGTAGACCAAGGAGAAGATACCTGGATTCGGTTAAGGATAATTTAGAAGTAATAGGCTTAACATCAGAAGAGGCACCAATGTTAGCACTGAATAGGAGATCATGGAGGAATTTTATAAGGGGGACTCCAGGCTGAACAGTGAAAGGCATAAGCAGTCTTAAATGATGATGATGATGATGATGATGATGATGATGATGATGACCATATGTCTAACTGCTGCTGCCAACACGGAATTCAGTACCATTTGCCTTGTAGACTTCATTCATTTCATATCTAATAAATGCTCAAAATTCTCCTTGCCTTGATCTTGATATCTTGAATTTTTTGTTTATAGCACATGATTTTTGTCCTTATGATGATGTATGGAGAGACTTTCAATAGTAGTTGAGGGGAAATACAGTGAGTTGTGGATGCTCCTCTCTTCTTTTTTATTTATTTTCTGCTCACTACACATAATTTTACATGCACGGTCAATGTCAACGAAGTACAGTTATAGCATATTTGTACACATATGAATGTGTTTTATACCATTCCAATAGCATCCCTATTGCTTCGGATTCTTCCTCAATTTTTTCAAGTATGTAATGGACAAACTGTGCTCTTGCTAACATGGTATTCCAATTGCTTCTGAAACTATGCAGGAAGTCACCCAACACATCAGCATTGTTGTAATGTTTCAAGGTGCTTTTTAAAATTAACTCCTGAATCAGTTTACTGAATGATAAGTTTACAGTTCTGAAAATGTCTTTTTCCCATTATTGGTGTTGGTGATTGATAACAGCTACTTTCAACTTGTCAGGGAGCACACCTTCTTCAAGGACACAGTTCACTAGGTAAAATAATGGGTTTACTAGCTTATGTCTACACTTCTTCAGTATAAATGGAAAAATTTCATTTACACCAACTGATGTTTTGCTTCTAAGGCTCTCAATAAACTGCAGAATGTCATTAGGGTCTACAGTATGTAGTGTACTGCACTTTTGTTTGTTAGTGATCTCATATGTATGTCATGCATCCTGTGTCATGCAGACGTCACTTTCAACAGTATCCATAAGGTTCTCATTAAAAATATTGCCATGTATATGGGGATTACAAATGTCAGCATTGTTCACAGTTAACTGTACATTGTTACTTTACTTTCCATTGCATCATTCTGTTTTTGTTTACAACTGACCAACAATACTTTGAAATATTACCTGAGTTTTATATCTATAGCCTAATCCCCTGTGCTCTTTGTGGAACTGACAGGGGTGCTGACTTATAAAAATTATTGGAGGGGGGGGGGGGCCATACTGGGGGTCTTGCCCCGGAAAATTTTCTAAATTTTAGATGAAAAATAGTGAGTTTTAATGTTTTTTTAAGCATTTTACAGTCATATGATCAACATTAGAACCCCAAAAGCTGGACTCTCAATAACTGGACACTCTGGGAAACTCGGCAAGCATGACACATTTTTTGGATTTGAAAAAAGAAAAAAAGCATAAACACGCATGGCATTTTTGTAAAAAGCTAATTTAATGTAGAGTAATAATAATGCTTATAGTCTATTACATAGCAGTGAATATATAGGTCTGGAAAGACTGAAATTATATTTAAATAAATCCTAGACTATCATTAAAAGAATAAAACATAAAATATTGCTGTTGCGCCATAATAGCACTTTGATTAATAAGTGAAATAGCTAATTTAAGCTTACATTGAATAAGGCTCTGGGTTTATTAAATAAAAGCAATATCTCAAAGTTAATGCTTTAATATAGTTAATGAAGTTAATACAATATGCCTAAAACTTTCAGTCAAAAAGTATGTAAATAGCAGGTTTTAATTGGATCTTACACCCTAAAAATATTTAGGAATTTGAAAATAACTAATACAGTACTAAACTAGTACTAATATTTTGAAACTGAAAATTAAACATTGTATATATATTTAATTCTCTATTTTATAAATATTTTTAATATTGCTCTAAATGCCATTATTAGGGCTAGAGTGCCTTTAGAAAGGTGCAAATATTGACCGTCTGACTGGATTACTGAATAAGAAGTCATTGATGACTGGTCAGATATCCTACTCATCCAAAACATCTTGGTGGACCTGAAGAACAGCCAAGTTGTTCAATCAGTGCTGTCCCGTTGTTGATTGGAGATATGACTTCAGACGTCTAAGGGTGCTAAATGACCATTCTGCTGTTGCTATTGCGATTGGAACTACTTGTAGAAGCTTAATGCACTTCACTACTTCACATAACATTTCTCCAACTGCAGGCTCTTGGATAATGCACATTTTTACATCTCGTAGTTGTTTTTTATTAGCGATATTGGCTAACATATTCAAGTGTAAACACAATCTCTCAATGTCTAGTCATTTTTGAAAAACTCTGTTGATTTTTCCAAATTTGTTTCACCTCTGTTTACTAAAAGCAATCACTCTTGTCCAACTGCAATGACCTGTGTGAGTCCAATGAAGCAAACCATTCAATAATGCAAGATTGCACCATTTCACAAACTTCAATGTAAATAGCTTTGTAGTATTCCTTTGGGGTTATGATAGTGTGCAGGTGAGCTGGCTTTGTTGTTTTCATACTTCTTTGGTATACTTTGACTCTGAGGAAGTGAAGGATCATCAACTTGTTTAGGTTTTTCTTTTAAACACAGTTCCCAAAAGTGTTCAAAACTATCACACCTTCCATTCAATATACAAATCAAGCCCTCATATATTTTTTCCAGATCAGCAACACTTAGATGAGGGCATTGAATTTTTTCATTGACATCCTCTACTGGGTTCATTGCATGGCAATAAAGATATAAAAAGAAATAAGTGTTGAATTTTAACATTGACTCAAGGTAGCCTGCACATTTGTAACCTGCCTCTGTTTTGTCCTTTGCAGAAAATGTTTCAAAAAAATCTAGAAGTTCTTCAAAGTTTTTCAATATTCTGAAGGTACTGGAAGCTCACATAGTCCATCAAGTCAGGCAAAGGGGTCGTAGACCAGCTTTGTCGTTGACGCTCTCACGGTGTATGTTTCTGAAAAGTCCTGTCCTGTTGTGGGATTCTCTTACAGTGTTTATTAAGTCCTTGGCTAAGGCCATAATATCCAGCGGAGACGGTCTACAACTGCCAAATCTAAACTGTGAGCAGTGCAGTGCACATAACGTTCTTTTGGTTGTATATCTAAAACTAACTTTTTTTTAGTCCTTTGTACTCTCATTTTGAGGCACCATCATAGCACTGTCCTCTTAAGTCATCCATTGACAAATGAAGACAAGCAAAAACGTCTTTTAAAATACTAAACAAAGTTTGTGATTTAGTGTTCGGTGTCTCATATAAGCCAATAAAGTCTTCATTGATAATTAAGGACTCATTGACAGTACGAATACAAAATGACACTTGTTCATGAATTGAAGATCGCTTGTTTCATCAACCACAATAGAAAAATGTTCAGTCTTCTTGATTGAAGCCAATACCTTTCTCAACACAGACTCTCCTACTAGTTCAATGATCTCATTTGTAATATCATTGGACATCCACTTATACCCTGAATGAATCTTTAAATTCAGGTACATCATTCTTTCAGAGTTCCCACACTTGAAAAAAATTTGAGTTTACATCTTCATGCCCTCTAAGTCCTTGTCACCATAGAAATTGCACGGTACTAAAAATTGTCTCAACAGCTACCTCATATAACTATCTAATTCTTCGTTCAATTGGGAGGCCACATTTCGGTTAGTGATAGAATTTCGTTTCAGAACACCTTCTTTATGTATAAATGTATATTCATGAAGATGGAATTTTTCCAAAGCCTTTTTCTGGTTAAAAAACCCTACAGAAGTAAATGAATCTTCTTTTTTTGAAGAAAATTGTAATAAATTTTTAGCATCAGCCTCTTTGCAGGTTTTGCAAAAAAACTTTTTCGATCGATGCTTCATATTCTAGCCTTGTATATTTGATCAACCAAGACTTCTGAAATGATCTTCTCTTACCAGATTGTCCAGGTGTCGGCTGTGAACAGTTCTTACCTGAAGACGATGAAGCAATTGACACAATAATTGTTAGAGGTTGATTTGCAGTATCATCAGCTTCGGAGTGCGGCTATTTTGTAACAAATTTATCCATCGCAAACTTAATTCACAATACGCTAAGAGACTAAAGTAAATGAATAAAATATAGTAAAACAAAATAGTCCACTAGACTCTAAATTCAGAACACTAAACACATTTGCAGCATGCACTGAACGAAACTATCCACACTGCGACATCAGGGTGGGCTCTATATAGCCATGGCACCATAATGTCTCGAAGTGTAAAGGCAACACAAGGCAGAGGGTTCCAGATGCTTCTGCTCCAGTCTTTTTGATGTCACCATGGCTGCAGCGCTGGCCCACTGGTGCCAGACTTTACCCAAAGATTTGTGCAACAGAACAAATTCTAAGTGTGCCCACAGCACCTTAACAGTATCATGATTCACACCACTTGTTTTCAGTTAACCTGCTTACTACCATAGTAATTATTTTAAATCATTACTGAATGTATTTAGAAGGTAACTATTGTCAAACAATGAAAATAAAAAATTCCAACATATTTTGTGATTTTACAAAGCATAATATAACTAATAACTTCCTTAAATTATTGGGGGGCTCCACCCCCCAAATGAATTTTTGAGGGCCCCATGGAGTTGGTGCCTGTCGGAACTGATGTTGCACTATTTTTAGAGTTCTTTACAGTCATGCAACAAGTTTTGACTTTAAAGGTGGATTTTTATGGGTATTCACTTTTTAAAAATTATGATTGTTCTGTTTAGGTGTCCAGACACAACTCTTAAGAATATGTTCCATTTACTGTTGACCCCAATGGTAGTAATTAATGGTTTTCAAGATTCCTGACTTAAACTATTGCTGCCTGCAGGTAGTATGCTCTTGTGCTCTTACATTTTTACTTGATTTGAATCTTGTACTATATCTTACCACTAAAGTCTCGCCTGAATGATCTGAGAGTTGGTAAATATTGTGTCTGCTGAGACAATGTGGTTTTAAATAATTACAACATGATCTATTGAACTGCCATGTGTATTAACTATTCTAGTGGGTACTAGATATAGAAAATTTTCATCCCCATAAGATAGAATACAACTTGTAAAACA
Organism: Schistocerca serialis cubense; assembly: GCF_023864345.2. Taxonomy (NCBI): domain Eukaryota; kingdom Metazoa; phylum Arthropoda; class Insecta; order Orthoptera; family Acrididae; genus Schistocerca; species Schistocerca serialis. The sequence goes on from NC_064646.1 coordinate 431,102,160, forward strand.
TTTGCTTTCTGACGGTCTTGTAAAGTGATGACATTCAGATATATGTGTCTGATGGGGATTTCCGTTTCTACAATCTGACATTAGTTTACTCAAAACTTCATCAGCTGATCTGAGGAAGATATCAATATTTCCAGAGAAGAATCCATATACATGGTGAAAATTATTTAAACCAACACACACTGGGAGGCTGTATGAGCACCATACAAATATTTTTTTGATGTCTTGTTTTTGTGTGAGGATGTTTTAAAATGGTAAAGGGAGTTTTCCCTGGCTGAAAACTAATTAACCACAAACTCTGGGGGGGTTACATGGGACAGTGAAAACACTTTTTCAAACATGTTTTTCTGTGAAGCACCATTTTATGACATCTAATATTACTTAGAGTAGACAAAAAGTAACACAAACAACTTTTAATTTTTTATTGCCAAGAGATAACAACATGAACACAACACAATTACTTCAATTATGGTAAAGATTCAAAAATGGCTTCATTAACCTGGAAACATTGGTTACACTGGTGGGCTATGTTCCGCCTAACATGGTCAAAGACTGTAGGAGTCCTACTGCTGTTGCTATCTGGGCAACCAGATCCTTTTCTGATTCAACACAGTTTTGTAAACAAGGCTGCACATCTCTCTCCCCCCCCCCCCCCCCCCCCCCCCACACACACACACAAAAGTCCAGAGGGATCAAATCAGAGGGTGACTGAAATGTGCCAGGGCCCTTTCATGCAAGAACCACAAGCACTCTCTTGTAGCGAATGGCATGTCATCCAGGAATTCTTGTAACACTCTGGTGAAGAATCTGTAATAATGCTTGCAGTTTAATGGCCTAGGAAGGAGATATAGTCCTATAAACAGTCACCAACAACACCTTCCCACATGTTCACATAGAACTGTACTTGATTAGTGTAAAGAATGGAACATGTGTATTAAACTACCACTAAAAATGTGAACTGTGGATGTTGAAGACCCCATAATGCCCCACCATTGCTTCATCTGTAGCACAGAGGATGGAAATGTAGGATACATTTGACACTGTTCCAGGTACCATTGCAAAAATTGAGCTATAAATGGAAAATCATTAGGTCCCAGGTTGTGAACATGCTGTTAGTGGAATGGATGTAGCAACTTTCTTATATTCATCTGATTCATCCCCATGTTACATGCAGTTGCACAAGTGCTGCTGGAAAGATCTTGCTCCGCATGCTGCAGCACAGTTTACTCAAACTGTAGAGTTCATACTGGGTGACTTTGTTCCTGACCAAGTGTACTGCTAAGTGACCCAGTCTCATGCAGACATTGATACACAGCAGTAAACATCAAATGATGTGTAGTAAGAAAATTATGATATTGTTGTTGCTGAGCCCACTGTTCTGCTCATCTGTTGCTGTTCACTATTTAGTAAGCACCAACCATATCAGTGTATTCACTCCAGATGTATTGCTCCATTAGTAAGGAAGTACTACACAAGGTCCACACCTACAACTAAACATGAATGTAAAACAGCTATTACAACTGAAAAGCAAAGTATGCCCTCTACCAGTACAACAGGAACCATTACAATAACAAATAAGTCATTACAACTTAAGAGGAAATATGCCATCTAACAGATTAAATAATACTCACAGGGCATTATGATATTACAGAAATATATTTGGTTTGCTATCATGTGTAATCTCCCAGAATTTGTCAGTTCAAATAATTTTTGCCCTTTATACCTACAACAAAGAAGGAAAACAGATTGAAGGAAAAATGATTTTTCAAGCTCTGCAATAACATATTCCACAGAACACTTCTTCCTGGACTTATCCACTACTCAGATAATGATATGATCTTCATATTAGTGTGAAGAGCGTCCTAACCAAACTAACTGATGTCATCCTCTCTATAATTGAGGTTGTGCTGCAAACAACTGACTGCATTCCCCAATATTATTACATTATCTTCTTTATCAAGATCTTTCCTGTATAAAGGTTTTTTTAAACTTTTTCCAATCATCTTTTCAAATGTCCATTGATTTTGAATTCTTGTGCAACCTAGTTTTCTATGTCAGTTTCAATATTTATCCATTATTTATTTATGTTAATCTCTCACTCATTCATTGCATTCAAGAGATCCAACAATGAAAGTGAACCTTCTGGTATGTGGAATACCTCCAACTTAACACAGCAAAGCAGCTATTACAAACTGGATTAGTAACATAATATGTTTAAACTGCTGCATAAATCTGCATTTGTTCAAGTTAAGTTTGTCAAGTAATAATAATAGCATAGGCACTAGTTTATGCCTACAAAAATTTCTCAAGCATTCATTATTTGTAATTCCTCTTTTAGGAAGCAATAAACAGCATGGTTGTTTGTTTGTCTGGTCCAGAAAATCATTTTTAGAGCACTGTTTGTTCATATGATATAGGAAAAGCAATAAATATAATTAATTTATGTAATTATGTATATAGTCTTTGTCTCTACCAGTTTTATAATACCTGTAACTTAATATTACTCTTCATGACATGATGCTGCTTCTTGTTAATTGCTTTTAATTCAATCTGGTCATCCAATTTATGATAAAGATTATGCTGCTCTAGTTATGTTCTGTAGCTGTGTGAAGTCATTGTCATCATCTGTTGCTGCAATCACTGCACTATATTTCCTGGTGTCCTTGGACATTTCTTGATAATTTTGACACTTTGTTTTATGTCTAGTAGATCTTGTACAATTTTCTTTCTTGGGCCCCCTTTGGTTTTCTTTCTCAAATTTTTTTTACCAATATGTCTGTTAGAACCATACTGTGTCTAAATAAAAGCCAAAAATGTTTTATTTTCCATTTTTTTAGATAGTCAATTGAGAGATCTTTGCTCATTGATCTACTCAAAACATCTTCACTGGATTTTTTTTTCTGTGCACTTGGTCTCTGTTAGCCTTCTTCAAAATTATATTTCAGTTTTTCTCTGAAAGTCCACGCCTTTCACAACTGTAGAGGAGAACATCTTACAATTTCTTCCATTTCTGTACTAAACAAATTTTTTACTAGTAGTTTTCTTCTTTCTTTCATTGAAAGCACGCATCGCTGCTACAGTTTCTTTTCTGATTTCTATGTTGCATTTGTCTTCAGTAACGAAAGTGTCTAAGTAACAAAATTTATTAACTTTTTCTATTTTATTTCTTTCAAATTTGATGTCAGGTGTTCTCATTTTCAGTTTGTTTATTGTTATGATTTTTAAACAATTAAACAATTATTCTTAGTTCAAGCTTTTTCATAATTGCTGAACATTTAGAAAGCATATTCTGCATTTGTTTTTCACTATTAGTTATAAAGGCAATATCATATGCAAATTTTATGCAGTGAATGGGTATTATGTTCACTTTAACTCCAGATATCTTACCTTTGAAGATCCTCAATGAGAAGGTTAGCTAAATAAGGTGATAATGTGTATCCTTGTCTCACCCTTTTCTAATTTTGGCTTTACATTGCTCACCATTAGTCCCTAGCATCACAGGATATATTTAAGATGGTTCTCCTATCTTTTCAGTCTAAATGTATTGAGGATACTACTTTCTCCAAAAAAACTGTAAATATGTGATCAGAGGCTTTCCCAGCATATGTCTTATTTCCAGGGCTCTCATATGTCCAGCTCGATGTAATCGTTGAAGTCCCACGATATTTCAGTAAATAACCTTTCCACCATCATCAGGTGGTTCTGATGGGATTCCATCAGAACCATGAAAGCAGAAAGGTTATTTGCCAAAATACAGTGGAACTTCAACAATCACATCCAGCTGGACACCCAAGAGCCCTGGGAACAAAAACTGTAAAATTATTTCTCTAGATCAAGAAAGGCTATGTAAGTATCCCCATTTAATTTCTGCCTTCTGCCAGAAAGCTCCTGAGAGCAATGATGGCTTCTCTAGTTCCTATTTTTGGTATAGAGCCAAACTTATCCTCTTCATATTCTAGCTCTTTTTTGTGATGGGTGTGACTATTTTTCCTGTATATGAAATTAGGCTTGCCACTCTGTAATTGAAGTGCTGTCTTCTACTCTGTTTTTCTTAATTAATACTGTCTTGCTTCCTACAAAATCATATGGAAGACACCATTAACCACAACAACAGCTCATAATTATGAAAAGTTCATTTTTTATTCCACCTGAGCTCAGTTGGCAGCTCATCAGATGTGGAGACCACAGCACCCATTCACAAGAGAGCACAAGAAGAGAGACTTGATGACTCTGCTAATAAATATCTGTTGATTCCACTGGCTATATGCAGGTATTTAATGTTCTAGGTGAGTAAGGCTTTTGCTAATTTTTATTTAATACCAATAAACAGAAAAAATGTACTGTCTGAACATAGGTCAGAATTACTTAAGTAAGATCAAATGGCTTAGAGCAGAACTATCAAAGTGATGAGAAAAAATTGAAGACCAAATAGAATGCAAGTAAGAACATAGACTCTTCCAAATAGAAATAGAGCTGGGAGGAACAAATCTGTGTCAGACTGAAAATAAACGTAAGACATTCCATGAAAATCATTTACATCTATACGCCAGTGAACTCACATTCTGATTAGGATTTAGAAAACTACTATGAAGAGTTACAGAAAAGTTCTTGACCATTTATTTCAAGTATTTACATGATGCTCAAATAAACATTGATAATAAAGTAAGCTACATATCTTATTATATAAAAAGGGGAAAACTTGAATACATAATCAGAGAATGATACAAGGATAATAAATGTAACATTAAGATTGGAACACAAAAAGATGACATAAAGCTTAACTGTTTAGTATTTACTGGTGACCTTGCTCTTCTCCCCAACAACATTCAAGAAACCAAACAAAAAGTACAGTCAACACAGGAAATAGCCCAGAGTATTTGCCTTAAAATATCTTTAAGAAAGATCAGAAATGATGCTAATGGAACAAATACTGCTAACAAAATTAGAACTGGAGAACACAAGATAAAGATTGTTGTAAAGTTTAAATACTTGGGAGAAATAATAACACAAAACCTAACTGAGAAAGCCATCATGGCAGAGTAGAATAAACAAATTGATTAAAACACATCATGTTAGCAAGAACACATATAGCAAAAATGCCTCTAATGAACCACAAAACTGAAACACTAAAAAACAGCTGCACAGCCACAAATAACAGATGCTATTGAAAGTATTTAAAACAACCAACACTGTAGCAATAGACAGATTACTCAAAATAGAAGAAGGATAGTCAGAACATGTATAAATAAAATATACAAAAAAGACAGAGTGGAGAATAGCTTCAAATGAAACAGTAGAGAATGATAAAGATACGGATCTCTTTCCTAGGACATTTGATGTGGACAACATAAAACAGAATTAGCAGGAGAATAACTGAGAAGTTATGGAATAGTAGAGAGACATTAGATAGATAACAGAGATCAAAGAGGACATGATGAAATTATAGATTATGGTGGAGGATTTGAAAGGCAAGACACATGCATTTCAAGATACTTCATGACAAACATATCACACTGCAAATAAAAATCAACAAACAGAGAATGGGAAGAGTGATTTTGGATGAGAGGAGAAGGGCATGATCTGAAAGAATGAAAAAGTATTCTGCCAAAAAAACAAGAACATAAATCATAATACTGACTAAAGTGGTCCAATGTTGGCAATAATAAAAAAAGAAAGAAAAGAGAAAAAGGGGGAGGGGAAATTGTAACAAATATCTCAAAAGGCTTTTGATCTATTTTCTTGAAATTTTTACACGTTACTCTAATAAATATTTAAATGGACAAGGGATAAATTTTTTTTTAAAACAACAATGTAGAGGTTTCCTGCTAAAATAGCCTGCAAAGAAAGAAAATACTTCACTGTTCTGTATTATGAAAATGTGCAGTTTTGCTTTATTTCTTGCAGTCAGTTTTAACAACAATAGTGAAGGACTTAAACATTAGACAAATTGTTTCTCCCATATGAATTCTTTCTACTTGTGCATAGTTTTCAACAAAAAGTGTATAACAAATGTGTGCTGTTTTATTTTGTTCCTCACAGTCAGTTTTCACAGAAAACAGGAACATTGTATTTATGGCTTATAGGGTTATTATTAGAGTACTACTATAGAATGTGAATCATCCATACCTCTAAGTCCTACAGACTTGCAGATTAAAACTATGGAAAACACTATCAATGAAGCTGCTGTCCTCATACCTCCTGCAGAAGGAGAGTTCTCTTTTACACCCTGCATACCACTGATCCCAACTGATTTACCCATTCATTTAAGTGACTTTGATTTACAGTCAAGGATTCATTGGCAATAACAATAAATAAGATCAGAGAGAGAGAGGAAAGAGGAGATGGATGGAAAGAGGGGACAAAACTCATATAGACGGGGAAGGAGGAGATGGGCAGGGACAGGTGGGTGGGGGAGGTAGAGTGAGATAGGGGGGAGGAAGATGACATAGAGGAACAGGTGGTGATGGACAGAGAGAGAGAGGAACAGGAGATGGACAAAGAGAGCAGGGGGACGAGATACATTGAGGGAGGGGAAAGAAGGAGATTAGGATATCTGGAGAATTTGCTTAACAGAGGTACATATGCAAATGGCAAGAACCATTGCAGGTACAAAGACAGGGGAAGAAAAGAAAGTCTCAAATGGAATGGGGCACCTGTTAAAGAGATGCAGAAGCTCTGACCAAAAGATAAAAAGAACACAACAGAATATGCTGAAATAAACAAAAGTACTGTACTCGGAAATGTCTTTGAGATGATGAGAGAAAACATGATAAAAAATTGACAAACTAAACAACTGAAAATAGTAAAGAGAAAACTACAAAGCATTTCAAGACTTTTTAAAATATTTTATAGTTTCAAGATAATTTAGAAACAAAGGCAGTTATGAAAGAACATGATGACATTCTTAGAATAATGCCAGATGAGGTGTATAAAGTGATATGAGTTATGAAGAAAGGAATTGCAATAAGTGATGAGATATTTCAATATAATGTACTTAAAACTGAAGTAAAGTAGCACAAATGGAACTTGTAAAATTACTTACACAATTTCATGGATGAAGGGTTTCTAAAATTAGAGACAAGAAATGGGACAGACAAGATATAAAAACTGTAGACTCATCACCCATTTCCTTATAATGTGCCAGGCAAGATATTCACTAAAATTTTTGCCAAATACATAGGAAAAAACATTTGATTTTAATCAAGTATAGGAAACAGCTGGTTTGGAAGTGACATGGTAGAAGGGACCATTTGCAAGTCACAAATGACTGTCTGTATGAATTTCCATTTTCTCTGGAGTCATATTTTGTGAAATCTTATGACTCAGTTTCAGTAAAGCTCACACCTACTGTCAGATTCCACTCAGATAGCAAGAACTTCAACACTAAAATGGGATTCAAGTAAAGAGATTCCAAATCATCAAGACTATTTTCAGCTGAACAAGAGGAAGTTTTCAGAATCTAAACTCATAAAACATTGGAGGAATACATGCTAATGGGCTTTATCTGCACTTTTTCTGCCTTATGTGGCAAAGTGCTGTTTGTCTCTAGTGCAGATATGCTGCAGTTTATGTATTCAGGCCATCTGAAGATGATTACTGGTTGTGTGGAAAAGACAAATATAAAATCACAAATAGCTTGAAATACTTTTAACATGCTGAGTGAGGCTTTAAAAAGTAAAGTTCTGATGTGTGTGAAAAGTTTACAGTCAGTATGCATTACCAGTTTAACTTAAGGTGAAGAATACCCATTGGAAATTACTAGGACACACAGGAAAACAAGTAAGTGGGCCAAGAAACAGGAGTAAAGATGTCATTATGACCACAATGAATCTGAAATGGAGTTGTTTCAGACAAATTGAATGATAAGTGTACCAATGAAATTCTATTCTGGATTCCAAGAGACAAGGAAAGATCAAAACAATGATTTGATGGAAGGTAGGTAGTTGACACAATAAACATACAACAGTAAAATGCATGTATGAAGCTAGAGACAATAATACATGGAAATGTCAAGTGAAGGCTTTCTTCTCACATTGGATATTAAATGGCTGAATTGTAGAAATTTAACAGTTTATGTTATACAAATTAAACTCTTAAGATAGTCAAGCACTGAAATGTACTTTCAATTTGACTGTGGAATTTCTGAATGATTTATCTGAAACAGATTCCTAGATCACGAAGGTACTTAATATTAAGTGAGGCCATGAAGCTGTTCTTTATAGCAATCCAATGGCTTGCTTTCATTTTTATTTATTTATTTATATAAATGGAATTCATCACCAGAATTTAGCTGGTCAGATATGTTACTCTTCATTCAAACTGTCACAGTTTCACAGGTCTGTCTTGGCTTAATGAGTTTTGGAAGTAATTTTAAATAGATCTTAATTTTAAAAAGTTTCTCTGACATTGCACAAGTAAAATGTCCCTTCATATTATTTAGAATTTCAGACTTTTCCACTTTTTCTTACAGTCTGAAAATTAACTGTATGGTCAGTTACTTAAGTTATATTTCTGGTTGTGGCCCAGACAGAAATACACCTGTCTATCCTGCTACTAGTGCATGTGAAAGTGAGTGTGCCAAGTGTAGTATCACTGCACATGTGCACTTAAATCAACCGACAACTGTATCAGCACGGGCTGGCCACTGGAGGCTGCGTGTAGGAAGTATGCACATAGCATGTTCTCCACTGTCCCATCTGCTGGCAATTCACATGTACATGAGTGTGGAGCAGTGCTGACTGGCTCCATTTTCTTCCAGCTTGTACCTAACACATCAGTTGTTCTGTGTCTTGTTACACGTGGAGTCATGAGAGGCTTATTTCTGTTATTGTGCAGAGGTTTATGAATAAAGCCACACTTGTGTTTATTAGATTGGATTTGTGTATAATTTGGTTACTACATGATTGGGTATGAGTTTGGAATGGTATCTGTGTGTCCAGCCTTTAAGTGCAGTTTCATCAGGTTTAGTAATTACGGATGCCATGCTACAGGCCCTGATTGAACAATTAATTTTAGCAGTGACCAATTCATCAGCTTCCATTATCACACAGACTAGTTTTCCATCAGTCCATCAACCCACTACTGCTCTGCGTGATGATTCAGTTGAAAATTGGGAAGCTTACAAATAAAAAAAATCTCAGACAGCATGTTTTGGCTTTCATTGTAACAGACTTACATTTGTGCAAAGCCTTCTTCCTGTGATGGATTCCAACTAAAGTGTATCAGTTACTGTGTCAGCTTGCCCCTTTGCAAGAACTGACAGCTCTTACTTTTGTTCACATGTGTAATTTATTGTGCAACTACCATGTCATTTTGGTTTGAGCTGAATTACACTGATGCTGCAAGATACCACACCAGTCATGTATGGCCAGGCCAGCCAAACTTCATGGCCTTAGCAATAAGAGTTAATTTGCTACTGATGCCCATAATGACTCTTATGCAGTTTCTATGGTGCGCAACACAATTGTTTAGCTCCATACAAGGAAGTGTGCCAGAAGGCTTTACTCTGTGAACCCCCCATTGTCAGAAGCTTTGCAAGTAGCACAATCATTTAAGCTTTTGAAGTTACTCAGACAGAAGGCGACCAAATTGATGAATGGTGCAATGGGGCAGTAATGTCACAAGATGTGCCCACAGGATGACAGATAGCTTGCACAAGAAAGCAGCAGTGGTGACAGTAAAGGTACAGGCCTAACACCAAACAGACCAAGGCCAGCCCAAATAGCCATGGCTGCCACAGTACTAGTGTCAGCATTCTCTGTTTCCATCTTGTCCTTTCTGTTTTGTTCAGCACGAACATTCAGCATACCATAAATGCTGGGCTATGTGTAATGCTTGCCAGAAGAAAGGCTACATCACCTCCTTGTGCTGTTCACTGAGTGTTGCTCAGGATACGGAATGGGCATAAACCGTGTGACTCCAATGCAAAGTTGTTTATCAAGTTAAGTGTTTTTCACCAAGTGCTTTGGCTACAGGTCAGCAAGGTTGTTACAGTGACATTATTGAATTCTCAAACCTATGTAAGTTCAGACTCACGACCATTGGCACTGGTAATGTGGAAGCCACTCAGTTTTAACAAACGGAACACTTTTCTACTGGGACAATTTACAGCATCTGCCTCTTACAAGTCAATGGTTCATTCCAATACATTTTTTGTGGTTGCTGATACTGGAGTTGAGAACTTGTTCAGAATGGACACATTTCCGGCATTTCAATTTTCTGTCACCAAAGCAGTTCACCTCTTGTCCAATCAGGTACCATATTCTCAACTGCAAATGCTGCATGAGGAGTTTTCAGACTTATTATTGGAAGATATAGGGTGGCCTATGAACTTTTCTGAATTTATTTCTTTGAAATCCACATCTCAGCCTTGTTTTTGTCATGCACATCCTGCTCCTGTCACCTTGAAAGATCAAGTGAGAGCAGAATGGACAGACTTCAATCTCTAGGGGTGGTGGAATCTTTTATGGCTAGTGAATGATCATCTCTGTTGGTTATAGTTCAGAAGTCATTGGGAAAACTTTGTGTCTGTGGCAACTTCATTACTACTATCAATGTGCGTTTGATCGTGAATATATATCCTCTCCCATACCAGGAAGAACTATTGGTAAAAATATCGAGTGGCCATTAATTTTCTGAAATTGATTTGTCTGAAGCATATCTGCAGGTTTCTGTGGGCAAAGAGTCTCGGCAAGTTCTGATTTTGAATATTCCATTCAGTCTCTATTAATATTTGCATCTTCCTTTTGGTGTGGCTACTGGGCCTGCTATTTTCAAATGATTTTCAGAGCAACTCACTATACCTGTCCCAGATGGCGTTAATTATCTGGATGACAGTGTTGTCATGGGCTCCTCCAAAAATTTGCACACTTCGTTTTCTGTCATACAGTCCACTGGCTTATGGTGTAATTTCGTGAAATCTCACTTTTCTTCAACCTTTTATTGTTTATTTGAGGTTCAAGGTCTCACAGGATGGGGTTTGCCCTCTGCCAGACCACATCGCCACTGTTAATTCTTTACCTTGCCCCTCATCCATGGAGATGCTGCAGACTTCCTTATGGAAGATAGCCTACTATTATAAATTCCTGCCAGGACAGTCACATTGGCCCATGCATTGCATTCCATGTTATGTGAGAGTGTAGCTTTTTGCTGCAACCCAGATAGCAACATGCTTTTCAAATGCTGAAACCCAAACTACACTCGGCCACTTGTTTAGTTATGCCCTCTCTGCACCAACATGTAGGTTTGTGACTGATGCCTCATAGTATGGCCTCTGTGTGGTTCTATCACACTGATATGCTCACAGCTCTGAATGACCTATTGCTTTCACTTCTAAATCTCTCACTCTCACCCAACATGTTACTCTCAGGTGGAAAAAGAGGCTCTTTTCACAGTGTACACTTCCCATTAATTTTATAGTTCTTTTGTGGCTCCAGATTTCACCTGATTACTGACCATGAACCTTTTGTTTACTTATTTATTTGTTTACTTACTTTGCCTGATAAGAGAGCACATCACCTGCAATGGTGGGCACTGCTCTTGTCACACTACGATTATGAAATCAATTTTTGACCTGTGCCTACACATCCCAATGTATATGCCTTGTCACATCTTCCTGTGGGTCCTGCTCCTGACTTTGATCATGAAGAATCTCAATACTGAAAAGCAGGCTGTGATTGAAGGTTTTTGGGTTATGAGCTTGGGCATAGCAGCTGCTGTTGCCTCAGACCCAGTTCTCCGCCAGGTGATTCAGTTTGTTCAACATAGCTGACCAGATAAACTGCTGGGTCAGGCTACAGAACCCCTGTGCAGCTATTTTTCCTCATGGTATGCCTCTCTGTTTTTGATGGTATTTTGCTGTTGTCCACAGAAGACTCTCTCCCAGAATAGTCTTTTCCAACCATGTTGTGGCACAGGGCTCTACGCCTTCTCCTCTAGTGTCATTGGAAAGTTTTGTGCAGCAAACTGTTAGCTAGGAGATATAATTCTTGGCGAGGAATTGATGGAAATATTGTCCATTTTGTTGCTCTTTATGAGCAGTGTGTCTGACAACAGGCACCTCTCACTGTGTCTCTATCCCCCTGACCTCCGCATTAGTCGTAAGGACACATTCATGTAGACTTTGCTGGTCCTATTGGAATTCCTATTACCTCTTGGTTATGGATGTATATTCCCAGTTTCCTTACATTCATTGCAGTATGATGATGTCAGCTCTGATCACAGTTCATATGCTTTTGAGGGTTTTTTTCCAATTGAGAGGTCACTTTGTACCTTAGTTTCCAATAATGGACCCAGTTCATTTCTTACACCTTTCACCTGTTTTATTCCCATCATGTCATTCATCATGTTATGGTGCTGCCTTTTCACACTCAATCAAATGGCGATGCAGAATTACTAGTGCATACGTTCAAGCCCTAGATGAAGAAGTCTGTTGTGGATTCTTCTTTGCTGAGCACTTATCACTTCATGCCTGTGGGGAAGTTGAGCCTGGCTGAGTTGCTCCAAGCCTGGCAGCCAAGCATCTTTCTCCACCTTCTGTGGCCTGCACCACATCAGTCATGGTCGAGTTTGCCTGGCTGCTTTTGTCAGGATCACTTATGTGGGTGTGGCGTTTTAGCCACTGGCCCATGTGGATACCAGCCATTGTTGTCAGCTGTTTGGGATGCTGCCTTTGAGTCATCCATATGGCCAATGGACTGATGGTGCACCATTTTGATCAGTTCATCCCAACAAGGTGCCAAAAGCTATCAGTTCATAGGTGTGGTCCCCGTCACTGCAACCCAACCCAATACCTTCTGCCTTGAGCTCATCATCACCTGCTGTGGAGGTACCCCTGCCCCATTGATTGCCTCCTCCAAGTGCAGCATCCTGGGGTTCCAGCTTCCTGGCACTGGGCACTGGTCTGTCTCCGGCTTGAGGTCCGTAGCTGCAGCCTACTTTTCCGGCCAGGCTGCCTCCCCCAGCCCCCTTGCCATCATTACCTCAACCATCATCACTCATGGGTCCAGCCCCACCTCCTCCACACTGGGACCTTCCTGCTACTGATGATGCAGAGATGGTGATGGCACACTCCTTCCCAGTGTTTCGTTCAATTTCTGCACAGGCCCACAGCCCTTGTGCGTGCCCTTACCCCATGTGTTTCGGCCCTATGCTCCAGTGCCTGCCTGGAAAATCATCCTGCCCCCTCCCCCACGATTGGCACTGGCTGCTGCCCCTCTGAATCCAAAGGATGTGTCTCCCGTCGGGCCGTCAGCGTCTCTCACCTAGGCACCCACTTTGCACAATGGAGAGGTGTGCAGTATCCTGCTACTGGTGCATGTGAGTGTGAGTGCACTGAGTGCAGCCTCACAGTGCATGTGCCATTAAATCAACTGATAGCTGTATTAGCACGGGCCAGCCACTAGAGACCACCTGTAGGAAGTGTGCATGGGACATGGTTTCCGCTGTGCCGTCTACCAACAACTCACCTGTATAGAAGTGCAGATCAGTACTGACTGACTCTATTTTCTCCCACTTTGCACTACTCACATCAGTTGTGCAGCTGAAATCATTCACTTTTGCTTTCATCCAAAAGAAACATTTGTTCAGCCTAATTCTCAACTGAAAGTACTATCAGCTTTGTTTCATTCATTTTAAAACATTCTGTTCTGCATCTCAGTAAGCTTTTACAATGCTTTCTTCATTTGGTTTTTGTTGTTCCCTTCTTCAGGCTCTACACTGATGGTGGTTAAAATATAATTATGCTCTCCTAGAACACTACAACCAGCTTCAGTGTCTGTTGCTCATATTCTTCCATTTTTAATGCATATTATATCTGCAAATGAAGTTGATATCAACTGCTAATATCTATTGCCATATATTTATAACAACAAGAATGCCACCATTGTTGTCTGAAATTAGATATAGACAAAATATTAAGGACTTTTCTTGCTCTGACTTACAGCATTCTTGCAGTTATTTATCCATGAGCCAGGTGCATTCCACTTGACACTTGACTTCTGCACACAACAGTACTATAAAAGTAGCAACTACAATTGCATCAACCAACTCCTAATACAGTGAACTAAAAGGCTGATACCACCTACACTAAAAGAAAACAACTCATTCAGAAAATAGCCAATATATTTACCTATGTGGTAGAGAGGGTGCTATTCTGCTATGTTCTCCTTTCCTCAGACTTTGTGCTGTACCTAGACCAACACATATTTTTCTTTAGGTGAAATATGTGAAATGTTCATGGTTTAGCCTGTGATGTTCTTACAAATTAGAACAGCATGCCACCCTCCACCTCAAAAAACTATCCAATCTCCTGGTTTCCCACCTCCGGAAAGGCAACTCACTCACCCTTCACAACCTTTCCAGCAAACCTCAACCTCCTCTCATTGCACACAAACCCAGTCTCTCCCATCTACTCAATCTCCCACTTCCAGCTCCACTCCCTCCAAAACCTCAAAATTCCAATCAACACAATCTGGAACCACAACACCCTAATTCAGTAGTTAACCTTTCCTCCAAACCTCTCTCCCAATCCAAAACCTCTGTCCTATCCAAAGGCCTCACCTTTAGCCCCACTCCCAGATTCAACTAAACAGCCCTTGTCAAAGATTTACTGTCCTACACTCGTACTCTCTGCTGGAAATATCACTTTGCCATGACGAAAAATGATCCTAATCCTACTCCTAATGATCCAACTCCCCAAGACACCATCCAAATTGAACCCTGCCTGGAACAGTTCCGTCCTCCGTCGCAGCGGGACCCACCTCCTCTTCCTCAAAATCACCCTCTCCAAACCTTCCAGGAATTTCTGACTTCCAGCCTTGCATCTCAATCCTTCTTAAAAAACCTTAATCCTACTCCCAACATCACAACTGCTGAAGCCCAGGCTATCCGTGATCTGAAGGCTGACCGATCCATCATCATTCTTCCGGCGGACAAGGGTTCCACGACCGTGGTACTTGATCGTTGGGAGTATGTGGCTGAGGGACTGCGTCAGCTTTCAGACAACACCACATACAAAGTTTGCCGAGGTAACCCCATTCCCGATGTCCAGGCGGAGCTTCAAGGAATCCTCAGAACCTTAGGCCCCCTGCAAAACCTTTCACCTGACTCCATTAACCTCCTGACCCCACCGACACCCCACACCCCTACCTTCTACCTTCTTCCTAAAATCCACAAACCCAATCATCCCGGCCGCCCCATTGTAGCTGGTTACCAAGCCCCCACAGAACGTATCTCTGCCTACGTAGATCAACACCTTCAACCCATTACATGCAGTCTCCCATCCTTCATCAAAGACACCAACCACTTTCTTGAACGCCTGGAATCCTTACCCAATGTATTACCCCCGGAAACCATCCTTGTAACCATTGATGCCACTTCCTTATACACAAATATTCCGCACGTCCAGGGCCTCGCTGTGATGGAGTATTTCCTTTCACGCCGATCACCTGCCACCCTACCTAAAACCTCGTTCCTCATCACCTTAGCCAGCTTCATCCTGACCCACAACTTCTTCACTTTTGAAGGCCAGACATACCAACAATTAAAGGGAACAGCCATGGGTACCAGGATGGCCCCCTCGTACGCCAACCTATTCATGGGTCACTTAGAGGAAGCCTTCTTGGTTACCCAGGCCTGCCAACCCAAAGTTTGGTACAGATTTATTGATGACATCTTCATGATCTGGACTCACAGTGAAGAAGAACTCCAGAATTTCCTCTCCAACCTCAACTCCTTTGGTTCCATAAGATTCACCTGGTCCTACTCCAAATCCCATGCCACTTTCCTTGACGTTGACCTCCACCTGTCCAATGGCCAGCTTCACACATCCGTCCACATCAAACCCACCAACAAGCAACAGTACCTCCATTATGACAGTTGCCACCCATTCCACATCAAACGGTCCCTTCCCTACAGCCTAGGTCTTCGTGGCAAATGAATCTGCTCCAGTCCGGAATCCCTGAGCCATTACACCAACAACCTGACAACAGCTTTCGCATCCCGCAACTATCCTCCCGACCTGGTACAGAAGCAAATAACCAGAGCCACTTCCTCATCCCCTCAAACCCAGAATCCTCCACAGAAGAACCACAAAAGTGCCCCACTTGTGACAGGATACTTTCCGGGACTGGACCAGACTCTGAATGTGGCTCTCCAGCAGGGATACGACTTCCTCAAATCCTCCCCTGAAATGAGATCCATCCTTCATGAAATCCTCCCCACTCCACCAAGAGTGTCTTTCCACCATCCTCCTAACCTTCATAACCTGTTAGTTCATCCCTATGAAATCCCCAAACCACCTTCCCTACCCTCTGGCTCCTATCCTTGTAACCGCCCCTGGTGTAAAACCTGTCCCATGCACCCTCCTACCACCACCTACTCCAGTCCTGTAACCCGGAAGGTGTACACGATCAAAGGCAGAGTCACATGTGAAAGCACCCACGTGATTTACCAACTGACCTGCCTACACTGTGATGCATTCTATGTGGGAATGACCAGCAAAAAACTGTCCATTCGCATGAATGGACACAGGCAGACAATGTTTGTTGGTAATGAGGATCACCCTGTGGCTAAACATGTCTTGGTGCACGGCCAGCACATCTTGGCACAGTGTTACACTGTCCGGGTTATCTGGATACTTCCCACCAACACCACCCTGTTCGAACTCCGGAGATGGGAACTTGCTCTTCAATATATCCTCTCTTCCCGTTACCCACCAGGCCTCAATCTCCGCTAATTTCAAGTTGCCGCCACTCACACCTCACCCGTCATTCAACATCATCTTTGCCTCTGCACGTCTGCCTCGACTGACATCTCTGCCCAAACACTTTGTCTTTAAATATGTCTGCTTGTGTCTGTATATGTGTGGATGGATATGTGTGTGTGCGCGAGTGTATACCCGTCCTTTTTTCCCCCTAAGGTAAGTCTTTCCGCTCCCGGGATAGGAATGACTCCTTACTCTCTCCCTTAAAACCCACTTCCTTTCGTCTTTCCCTCTCCTGCCCTCTTTCCTGATGAGGCAACAGTCTGTTGCGAAAGTTTGAATTTTGTGTGTATGTATGTGTCTGTTTGTGTTTCTATCGACCTGCCAGCGCTTTCGTATGGTAAGTCACATCATCTTTGTTTTTAAATATATTTTTCCCGTGTGGAATGTTTCCCTCTATTATATATATTGGTATGTTGATAGGAGACAATAAAAAACACAGAAACACACACACAAATTTCTAGCTTTCACAACCCAAGGTTGCTTCATCAGGAAAGAGGTAAGGTCTGTATATGTGCGGTTGGATATGTGTGTGATGTAGAATTCTGAGTTTTATTTTCTTTCCCTAACTGACAAAATTCGATCTGTTTGATTATTATGTTCATATTTATTGCCATTAATATTTAACTTCCAGATTTTTTTCTTTGTTGACTGTACCATAAAAAGATTCACTCACCAAATGTTGAGCTGCCAACTTTTTTCTTACTGAAACTTTTGTAGGAGCTGTTTCACTTGGCCATTCCAGTGTCATGTGCTCTTCTTCTGCTGAGAGTTTTGGGTTTTTATTTGCTGTCTCTGTTTCTATTAAGGATACATTACAATTCAGCTCAGTCTCATTAGGCCTAGCTAATTGTTGCTGCTATTCATCATTGTTTTTGTCTATTGGGTTAATTTGTAGTGATACTGTTCCTTCTGCTAGAGTAGATTTTGGATTTTTGTTTAGTTTTATCATTTCCACTATGATCTCACAGATCAGCTTATTATTCTCAGATAAATGTTGGATAAACATTAAGGTTTTCATGGATAAGTTTGTTGGTCTTGATTTCATAACTGTTGCATGCTACCTTCATTTCCCAGGACAACACACACTCACCAAGCAGGTTTCCCTTGGCAGCATTCTGTCCTTACGTTAAGCTATACTTTTGCTGAAAATTTTAAATTGCATGCAGTCTTATAGCAAGCCAAAAAATGGGCTGCACATGCCTCCATTATTGCCTACAAACTGGCTATTTATGTATTATTGTAATGGCTTCAATTTAATCAAAATGAAGATCCTGCCCTTTGAAACATCCTGGTATATTCAAACTGTGTCAATCAAGAACTCTAATCCAGAACCCTTTCTTTTCCAGCAATGCTCTTACCTAATTTGCCATCTGGGTATGTACTTTTTGTGAGTATTTCTGGAAGAATTGAAGCTTTGAGGACAAATTTGTGGGTAGTGTTTGGATAGCTGGAAAGGTAAGAATATTGCCCATATAAAGTAAATTTCTATATTCAAGTCTTCATCCAGAATATAAGCAGGAAGTTTGAAGAAAGAGAGAACTGTGAGCTTCTGCCAAGTAGAAAGTTATGTCAGTGGTGGCATAGCTGCCAGCAGAGTCCAAGCTGCACAGGAAAGCCAGACTGTGAGTGCCTACAATAATGCATAGTATGTCAGCCTCAAGACATCAGAATGAAGATATTAATTTTTGAAAGCATTTCTTATGGAGAGTCAAACAGTTATATAAATGGAACATTTAAAATTACAATTAACTGTGTAGGTACAGACATATTACCACCTACTGTAAAGAAGACATGTTAAGTTACAGACAGGCATGATTAAGACACTTGCATAAAGCTTTTGACCACATCCTTTTTCAGCAAAAGAGAGATACACACCATTCATACAGACAAGCAAGCACACCAAATACACATGACAGGCAACTGAGATGCTGGAGTTGGTGGTCATGTGCGCATAAGGTGTGCTTGTGTCTCTCTTTTGCTGATAAAGGCTGTGCCCGAAAGCTTTATGTAAGTGTCATTTAATTGTGCCTGTCAGCAAGTTAACATGTCTTCTTTACTGTAAGTAGCAATGTGACTTTTCCTACATTGTTAATATTCCTACCTGTAGTTTCCAAAGTTGCAGTTAAAACAGTCTATATTGGAAAAAAACATTTATCTAAAATAGCCATCTGTTTTGGGCAAACAGTGACCATCTTTAGACTCATTAAAACAGTAGATGTTCATGCACCCACGATACCTACTCCGTTCATACCACCACCACCACCTCCACCACTACCACTGCCAGCACCACCTGCCATCACAGTCTAAAGATGTTGGCTATTTGATCAAAACTGATAACTATTTTTGATAAGTGTCCTATTGCAATCAAGATTGTTTTAATTTTAATTTTTGAATGAAGATAGCTTACCTAGGAGAAAAACCCGGTCATCCAGAGATGAGGAGGAGGGCTGCAACAGATCACAGCAGAAAAGTAGTATCAAAGGAAAAATAACAGATCAAATGGATAGGGATACTGCATATATGTACACAGAACATGCAAGGCATAAATTCAATAGTAACTGCATACTACAATTCCAATGGTGAGTTGTCACTGTTTATCAAATATTATATGTGGTTGCTAGTTGTTGACACAGTTAGTTCATTCAAAATGGCCTTTCTGTCCATTTCTTGTGGACAGTTATATTACTGAGAACTTTTTTTGTAGATGGATTGGTATGGGGTATCGACTATTAACTTCCCCAGGGATAGCGTTTTATGGAACATGCTGAGTTGTTTGGAAATGAATCATCGTGCTGCTCCCACAACTGGAACACTCCACGTTGTTTTAACCACTACATCTCAGTGCTCTGCCCCATTTCTGTTTGACCTTTAGAAGAAGCAACAAATAGCTCCGTTCTGGTTGAGAGATGACCATGCCACTTATAAAGACAACTGAACAGTGTGAGACACCATCTGAATGGTGAATAACTGCAGGGACCTGGGTAAATAGTTATAAGATACTATTCACTGAAAACAGACAATTTTTAAATGAGTACATAGGACAGGAAAAATAGGCATATGGGACTAATTACACTAGGCCTAAGTGAAGTGAAATCTGTGGAGGAAAAAAGAAAAAAAAAAGGAAACTGTTTTATTGGTGATGAAATTATATGATAGGTATTTACGGAAAAACACATATCAACATAATGGAATGAAACCTATCAAGTAACAACATCAAGAAAGGGAATAGACAGAACAGTGTGAGAAATAGGCTAGAAGGGACAACATTTTTGAAGAATTACATAAATCCTTTGGAGACTCAGTCATGACAAATATATTCAATCAGTGTGCATGGTAAATAAGAGCAACTGGAACACAGTCAGTGTGTGAGAGTAATCTAATAATGGAAATGGAAATGGAAATGAAGTCTCATGCTGCATGACAGGGCATAGGGGAACGATGTGGGTCCTAATGGAGGTGGTTTGCTGTTACCTTCCTCCGACCATAATTGGGATGAATGATGATATGAAGACGACACAACAACACCCAGTCATCTCAGGGTAGGTGAAAATCCCCATGTTGGGGAAGCGAGAACGCTACTGCCAGACCATGAGCTGTGGACAATCTAATAATAACAATTATGTAATAATAAGATCAATATAAGTAGAAATTGACAGGTTTCAGTATTAACAAACCATCAGTTTAGTGCTACAAGGAATGGTCGTAAAATATAAATACATCCTATCTACCAAGGAATGGGCAAACTGTTACAAGGCAATCTAGGGCAGGATCAGCTTTTGTTGTAGAGAAATGTATAAAAGTGGATGCCTTATTCACTCTATGACATGACTTAGTAGACAGAGGTGAGAACAGCAAATCTAAATTTATAGGACTTGTAACTTTAGAGAAAGCTTTTGTCAGTGTTGACTGGAACACTTCTTTGAAATTCTGAAGACAGCATGGGTAAAAGTCAGGTAGCAAAAATTTATCAGATTACAGTAACAAGAGTTAAGGGACATGAAAGGGAAGCAGTGACTGAGCAGGGACTGAGATATTGTTGTAACATATCCTCCATGTTATTCAATCCTTTCATCAAGCAACCAATGAAGGAAACAAAGAAGAAATTTTGAAAGGAAATTAAGATTCAGGAACTGAAAATGTAAACATTAAGTTTTACTGCTGACATTGTAATTCTGTCAGATGCAGCAAAGAACTTGCAAGATTATTTGAATGGAATAGACAAGTTACTGATAAAAAGTTTTAAGATGTGCAGCTTTCTGGCAGTTAAAACTATGTGCTGAACTGAGACACAAATCTGGGTCCTTTGTCTTTTGTAGCAAAGTGCAAAGGCAACAATCCCACATTTGAGTCCTAGTCCAGCAGATGGCTTTAATTCAAAAGAGTGCACCCTCCATTGCAGAGCAAAAATTCATCCTGGAAACAATACCTGAGGCTGTGGTTAAGCAATCTTTCCACTATATCCTTTGTTCCCGCAGTGCTACTCCCAAAAGTATACAGGAGAACTTCAGTAAAGTTTGGAAGTGAAACTAGTAGGTGAGTTGCAAGTCCTGCTACAGTGGTTCTGTTGGCAGGGACTAACCTGTGAAAGGCAAAGGTCCCAGGTTTGAGTTTACCTTTCAGGAAGTTTAAAATCATTCCAAATTGTGGCATACTGGAAATTCATTTGGTGGTTTTGTAAAATGGACATGAATAAGAATACAGCAAGGGCAATGGAGAGAAGTCAGATCAAGTTGGGTGATGCTATAGGAAGTAAGAGTGAAACAGAAGCTTACAACTTTCACTATTTTTCAGTAAAATAACTGACAGTAGCAGAAGTAAAACGAATATGAACTGTAGATTGGCAACTGCAAGAACAGCTTTCTCGAAAAAGACAAATGCTATTAGCATCTAACATAACATTTTAGTGTTAGAGAATCTCTTCTGAAAGCATTTTGTTAGAATGTAGTGTTGTATGGAAATGAGAGGTGGGTTATGCACACTTTAGATAAGAAATCATAGAACTAGTTGAAATGTATAGATACAGAATGGAGATTTGGTGGGTAGAACAGATAGCTAATGAAGAGGAGCTGCACCAGATTGGAGGGAAAAGAAATGTATTGCAAAACTTGTTTGAAGGAAGCAACAGACTGATAGGACACATTCTGATGCGTCAAGGAATAGTTAATTTGGTTATGGAGAAAATTGGAGGGGATGTAAAAACTGTCAACAAAGGCCACTGGCTCAAGTTGGTGTGGGTCACAGTAGTTATGTAGAGTTTGCGAGAAGAGTTGGAGAAGAGAACAAAATCAATCGTCAGAAAGAAGACCACAACAGTAACATTACGTAAATAATTTTGGTAAACATTGCAGTCTTTGTAGTTGTAGTGCAAAGTCACAGCACTGAAAAATGTATTCAGTTAGCACCGTGACTTTTGTAGATACCCTATACAACATGCTATGTCTTGCTAAGACAATAGATCAATGAAGAACAGAAAAGTAATACAAACGAAGTTTTATAAAGTAATTGTTGTCCCGAGAGTACTCTGTGGAAATGAATTCGAGGTCACCTATGAAAGACAGCATTATGCTTATGTCACACAATGCTGGCGCTACAGTAGAGTTAATGGCTTCCTACCGCATATCTACGAAAGTAAAAACTGACACAGGGGCATAAAAAAAGCATTGACAAACAGAAATTGACAGGTTCATGTTGAATGATGGTGCTTAATGCCACTAATTCATCACTCAAGAGATATATTAACACAGTTATAACATTAGAAGGAAACTGGATATCCATTATGAGCTAAAAACGAAAAGCATGGTCCAGAAGGGAGTTTTATACAGTGGCACCAAGACTTTTAATGCCCTCCCACCGCACATTAAAGAACTGGTTGGAAACATGCTAAAGTTTAAAGAAAATCTGAAGCAGTTCCTTTTAGATGAATCTTGTTACAGTATTGATGAATTTCTTAGTAAAAATACATAGAATCTCTTGTTTGTGCTTAAACCTTACTGTGTGACCTCTACAATTGCTTAATCATGCTCTGCAAGTACAGTGTAACTTAATAGAATACCCAAATTTATGTATGTCTGTATATGACACCTGTATAACTTAAGAAGAATACCCAAATTTATGTATGACTGTATAGTCTTTCAGATGTCCTGTATCTTAACTAATACGTAAGGGTATATGCTAAACTTCACAGTTTCTTTAATCTAATGATAAGATCTATGTATCTGTGCACAAAACAGTAATCTGTAAAGAAACCTTGACTCGTTCTGAATCCAGGGATATGTTCCCATATGGATCTATGGAACATGAAATAAATAAATAAATGTGACACAGCACAACACGCAAAACAATAAGTTCGCAGTGGCTACATATGCAGCGTTACATGTTATTAGATCAGATGGACACAAAACATTAGTAGGTTGAAAACGATTGAGTTCTGATGACTTCTGCTGATCCAGAATTAGTGAACCATGATCTAGAACGACATGTACCAGTAATATGGGCTCAACGAAAGCTGCAAATGGAAATGGCCATCAAACTGACCTAACAAGACTTGGGTCTACATCTCAAGAGGGCACAAAGTTTCCTGATATTTGAGAAACGAAGCGTTACTTGAGAATGGAATGCTTTTAGAAAGGAACATTCTTGGCAAGTGTGTATATTCTTTAGTGTGGGGAAGGTGGGTGTCATTCAATGGTAACGTAAGTTACCAACAAATAATTTTACTGGTGAGACGAAGAATCTGACTTCGCCAACCAGATATGAGAACATGCCCATAGAAGATTTTAGACAATGACATTGATAATCCTACAGTGGCATTTCAGTGCTAGACTTATACAACGCACTTCTGCATCTACTGGCTCATAACACTGGTTGTAAATATAAAAGATGCTCATCAATAGAAGTCATTGTCTGTCAACTCCTGCCTTACTTTCACGAGGCAGCTGCAGGCACGTAGTTGCCGTCATTGCGTAACCACTGTCCAGTAGATACCGTCCCATGAGTCATCAACTCCACACATTGCAATATACCCCCGATAATGAAATACAAATAATACCTCCAAGAAAGTGTCCGCCTGTCACTGTTTCGTTTTCCTCAAATTAAACACTAACATCATGAAAAGTTACCCTAATGATAGAATGGGTATTGATATGTGCGTCGAAGGCGACGCGGGAAAAATACTGAGGTAGAAAATGAGTATGAAGTTTACTGCAACATACATAAACAATCTTCTCCAATGGGAGTTAGCCTGGAACATGACAACTGAAAATAAGTCACTTCTTGAAAATGCAAAGAATGCCATCTTGCAGGCACTGAAGCAGATGAGACTTTCTCGCAGTGTTAGATTTCTCGTCAGTTTAGATTCTTTGAGCGCCCTTTACTCGCTCCAGCGATTGTACCCACCAGAATGGAACCCAGACTGTCCACGACGCCTCCCTCCACTCCAACTACAGCGACTGAGGAAGCAGGTGTCTTTCTGCTGGGTACCAGGGCATGCGGCAATTCTGAGGAGTGAAAGGGCTGATCGAGCAGCCAAGGAGACGTGTCGTGACTGTCAGGTCTTTCAGTGTGCTATCCCCCTGCATGTCCTCACCTCGCTGTTGAGGTATAAAGTCCAGTGCCATTGGGAACATGAGTGGCTAGAAGTGAGCGACAACCAGCTCCGTGTGATCAAGCCCACAACTCGGCAGTGGCGTACTTCCTTCCAGCCGCGTCGACGGGACGAGGTCATCCGTACTCGTCTTCGCATCGGCCACAGCCCTATGACGCATGGATTTTTACTCCGGCGAGAGGACCCTCCGATGTGTGGTGCTTGTGGCGTGCAGATCACGGTGCACCACATTTTCTTGGACTACATTTTATTTGCTGACCAGCAGACTGCAGCGGATTTGCCGGCAGATCTGCGGTCTATTTTATGCAATGCTCAAACGAATGTGGTTCGGGTTTTAAAGTTCTGTGAATTGTCCCACATTTTTAACAAGATTTTGGGGAATATAATGTGTCAACAGGGTGGTTGGCTCACCAAATTTTTTCGTAAGTTGTCAGCCTGTCTCATTTCCCTGTGCTGTTCTTTTAGCTCTTTTGTTGTTTGTTTTCCATTTTTTACTTTCTTGATTAGCTATCTTGCCTCCTCATTGGTTTTAATGCATGTTAGAGTGCCTGTGCGATAGTCATTGTGTGGTCGTTTCGTGTGCGTGCGTGTACGACAGTTTTCGTTCTTATCGACATTTGGCTGTTTTCATCGACGTCAGGGCGCTGATAACCTCGCCGTTGGGCGCCCAAAGTTCCCCAAACCACACACACACACACACACACTCGCTAAGGGCCGGAAAATGTCACAGTAAAATTTAAGTTCCAAAATCCAGTGCCCAATCGCTTAGCGTACCACAATCAGAGTCCGCGAGGGACGCGCAGCGAGCATAAAAAAATAAAAAAATAAAACTTAAGTGAGTGATGGAAAGATGTTAAAGCTCGATTGTTTCAGAGTATATTACGTAAAGAATAACTGCAATCGATCTAGCCACAGTGAAAGACAGATTTCACGGAAATGAAACCATCTTAATACACTTTAAGTAAATACCTGCACCTGGCACCACTAAGCGTTTTTAATTTCGTATTGATTGCAAATACCGTATTGTAGTGCAAAAAAATATTGATAAATGTAATTAATATTATGTAGCTGATCGATGGTGTGGACAAAGTAATACTTAAAACTCAGCGACAGGGACTTTTAGATGACTGATTCAATCTTATTGATTAAGTTGTCGAATTTTGTAGACAACTGCTTTAATATTCGACTCAGCGAATTTGTTTAACTGAACAAACATATTTCCTTCATACAACCGATTTGCATGCGGTAATAAACTTTATGTGCTCACCGTTATTCTGGATTTGTGATCAAGTCGATAATTATGAACCAAAGATCGCTAAACTTAACTGTTATATCTTTTACATCATGGTGCATGACGTAGCGTATGAATACTCCACCCAACATTCATCAATATCATTTGCGTTTCTTCTAAGTCTGGTGTCTTCTTAACAAAGTAATGTAGGCCGAACTATTGACCTTACATATCATTAATCCTCCAATGGCGGA